>NW_028318157.1:16497894-16654342 GCF_062004578.1 Staurois parvus
AGTAGAAATACTGCTACAGAGCGGCATGGGTGTGCAAAATCAAGTATATAAGTGATTTTGCAGTTCCAAGTAGGGGGGGTGCCCTACCCACGTCACCATTCGTATCCTCGGCTGTCAGTCACTAGGTCCCAGCTGGTGATTACACGCTGGCACCCGGTGATCGCCGAGTATCTCCGACGGGGGAGAGAACTGTATGTAAACAATACAGATCTCTCCCCTGTCAGCTCCTGCACACTGTTTTGTATGGCTCTGCATAGCAGAACCATACAAAGCAGTGTGCTTACAGTGAAGCACACACACAGCCTTATGGTGAAACAGCACACAGTTAACACTTTGTTCGCCCCAGATATTAACCACTTCATACCCAGTGCCCTATAGTACAGTCAGTGTTTTATATTAGCACTGATCACTGTATTGGTGTCACTGGGGATGTCAGTGACACCAAGTCTCAGAATGCCTGCCGCAGTCCCGCAGTCCAGTTATAAGTCGCTGATCGCCACCATTACTAGTAAAAAAAAAAAAATTCCAGCATATATACCGCCATTTGTAGATGCTATAACTTTTATGTAAACCAATTAATTTACACGTATTCAGATTTTGTATTAGCAAAGACATGTAGCAGAATACATTTGTCCTAAATTTAAGACGAAACTTGATTTTTAAAAATTTTTTACTGAACATGTTGAATAGCAAAAAATAAAAAAAAAATTTTTATCTGAAAAATGTATATTTTTTAAATTTATTGTGCAAAAAATTAAAATGCACAGGCAATCAAATACCACCAAAAGAAACCTCTATTTGTGGGGGAAAAAAAGATGTAAATTTTGTTTGGGTGCAATGTTGCATGACCACACAATTGTCAGTTAAAGTAACGCAGCGCCATAAAGCAAAAATGGCCTGGTCAGGAAGGGGGGTAAATCCTCTGGAGGGCAAGTGCTTAAAGAAACAGTGTAAAAAATAAAATTTAAACAGCCCCCGTGCTTGCGGGTAAAGGTGAATACAAATGTCCCTGCGCTCATACGTTAATGGCAATAACCCCACACATGTGAGGTATTGGCCTGAACATCAGAGCGAGAATAGCAATTCTGGCACCAGACCTCCTGTTTAACTCTAAACTGGTAACCTGTAAAGGCTTTTAAAGCCTTGCCTATGAATAATTTAGTGTATTATGTGGTAAGATATTGTGTTTGTGTTCACTAAAATTCATGTATTTGTTTCCCAAAACTTTGTGTTTGAAAAACTGCTGCGCAATTACCATGTGACATAACAAATTGCAACACCCATGATTTTATTCTCTAGGGCCTTTGCTTAAAAAATATTTAATGTTTGGGGGTTCTAAGTGACTTTCTAGCAAAAGAATGATCATTTTTATATGTAGGAGACAAATGTAAGAATTGTCCCTGTAGGCAAGTGGTTTTTGAATGGGTATTTGTAACAACAATACAGTGTACGTGATGTGTGTTCAATTTATGCTGGAAAATATCATGAGACAAGTCTTCTCTTGCTATGCATTTTGAGTGAATTCCGCAAAAGCAAAAAAAAAAAAAGTAAATAAAAATACAATGAAGCAACTGTTGTTGGAAATGGTCAGACTTGAACGGAAGAAGATCTCACAGATGACTACTGAATTGCCCATCCGTGAAGGTGTCAGTCAATAGAGAAATTGCCTTTTTTGTTAGCATTTAGCTCCCGGCTTCACTTTGCAACAAACCATATGTATGAAAATGTTAACATGTCATCAAATGAGTAAATAAAATTGGATGTTTCATGCCTGACACTTTACACCAATGTCACCTAAACCGTTCTAAATGGTGACTTGAAGCATGAACAAAGGTGCCCTGTCAGCTGGTATAAATAAGGGCTGAGTTCTGCTATTCAGAGTGTGCAGTTGACTTCACAGACTGCAGCCATTTTGCAAACGTATCCAAAATTCATGAGAAAACACAATGAGAATGCACAAGAAAATGATGATATGGCTGTGGAGGTTACACTATGTAAATATGCTGCAAACATTTTTTATTAGAGATATTTCTGTACATAGGAATGCTAGATAATTCTTATCACCTAATTCATATAGGTAAATAATAATTAGCCTCACTAAATTTCTGTTAAAATGTTACCATGCATGTTTTTGTGCATTGAGATGAGTTATGGCAACCAATTCATTTTGGATAGTCAGCACACTTTAATGTATGACGAATAGGTCCTGTGCTCCTTTTAATTGCATCTTTGTGTTGTGGTGAGCTATATCACACCGTATATGTGCAATGGGGTGCAATTAGGAATGAGTGATAACACACTTACACAGTACCTAGCCATGTGTCATGGCAACACATGTCAGTATGCTCAATATATATTATGTGAAAAATGCTGGTTCCAAGAATGTTTAGTTTTGTTAAAAATGTATACAGAATTGTATTGATTTTTTACAATGTTATGGCAGATCAAAAAATCATTGTGCTGAAAAATAATAAAGCAATGTGTATATATATATATATATATATATATATATATATATAAATATAAATTTCTAATGGCAGTAACTCAATGCATTTAGGCATCTAGACTTTCTGAAGTTCAAACCGAGCATCAGAATGGGGAAGAAAGGAGATTGAAGTGACTATGAACATAGCATGGTTGTTGGTGCCAGGCAGGCTGGTCTGAGTATTTCAAATTTCAGTATTTCAAAATCAGTATTTCTGCTGATTTACTGGGATTATAATGCACAACCATCTTTAGGGTTTACAGAGAATGATCCGAAAAAGAGAAAATATTCAATGAGCAGCAGTTGTGTGGATGAAAATGCCTTGTTGATATCAGAGGTCAGAGGAGAATGGGCATTCAATTTCAGCTGCAACATTCAGATGTTAGGGTCAGAATTTGGTGTAAACATGAAAGCATGGATCCATCCTGCCTTGTATCTACAGTTCATGCTGGTGGTGGAGGTATAATGATGGGGGATATTTTCTTGGCACCAGCAAGGTGTACCTAATAAAGTGCCCAGTGAGAGTATATATATATATATATATTTTTTTTTTATTTTTTTTTTTTTAAACACTTGTATTACACAAATGTAAATTCCTTGCCTTGGTTTATTCATTGATTTACACACACAACCTTGCAAACCAATCGGTCCACACATGTATAAGAGGGACTATGATTGAGTAGGTGTTGGCACCAAATCTTTGCCCCACTTCTTTTTTGATAGGACAACTACCCACCTGTTGTAGAGTTACTTCTGTGCCATATTGTGTCAAATTCCTGGCCTGAAGCCTCCTCTTGACATCCCTGGCCATCGGCCTTAATATTTTTGAATAAAGGAAAGTACTTCATGCATTTTCCACACTTTACTGTAACATCGCAGCCTCACAAAGTTTTCTGTGACATCTAACATCACATTTGACATACTATCAGAAGTCTTTTGTGTGGAATGCCACACACAGGAATAGACACGTAGCTCCCAACTGTCCCTTACTTCGAGGGACTGTCCCTGATTTGGAACAAAGTCCCTCTGTTCCTCTTTCAAAAAGTGTTTCACAGTGCTAAACCATTCATCCAGTTTCTAAATTTCTGCACTGGTAAATTTCAAAAGCCAGTATAAAGGAATAGTAGTGGAAAAAAAATCAATTGTGGGTTTATAACTAATGATTTTTTTAAGGGGGCATGGCAGGAAGGGGGGAGGCCCTATTCCTACATACATTTACTAATAGATGTCCCTCGTTCCCACAGAACTCAAGCACATGTTTTCAGTCATTGTCCCTTTACACAGAGTTGGGATCACTTCCCCATATACACTAAGTCCACAGAATTGTGCTTCTTTCACCATGTTACAGGACCGGCAGCTGAAGGTTAGGGGGATCAAGGTGATTTCTATAGTATACCAGTCTGTTCCCAATGTCCCATTTATTGCTCTGCCCAGATAGGCATGCTCCCAGATGGCACTGTTATTCCCAGGCTCCACTGCTACTCAGAAATGCTGTTCCACCTGGGACTTCAGCCCTGCAAAGAGTCTGTAGCACTACCCCCTTAGGAGTCACTGAGTTTTTGGGTCCCCCTATAGTCCTGCACAGCCAGGAAATATGAATTTTCTTCCACACTTGCTTACTGGAGACAATAAACTGAGCTTATTTTTTTTTATTTCATTAAGGGGTTGAAAACTTGGATTGAGGTTGAGGAGTGCATGGGATGCTCTAGAGAACTGTGAACTGTGAGGACAACGCCTTAGCAACTTTGTACAAGTCCATTAGACAAGAAGCCTCTTCTTGAAGAGCTCTCCAGCTCTCCTGGTGTACCACCTCAGACCCCAGATGAATCCTTCTCACCCAGCTGCCTGTGGGAATCTCTGGGCAAGATGACCTAGAAGCTGTCACTTTAGCAAAGCAGGCCCAGATGAGGAACTAGTTGAGTTCTCCGCCTAACTCCCCTCATCCAGCCCAGGGTGTTTAGGATTACTCACTCTAAGCTTGCTGGGTTTGTGGCTGCCTTCAGGCCTTACACCAGGCAGGATTCTTCCCTGCTTCCTAGGCTTTCTTTTCTCAGGGGACGGTTGAGGTAAAGAGATCCTCCTGCCCAGCACCTGCCTGTAGGTAGGCCCCTCCCTGGGTTCCATACTCCACTGAGGCTCCACACTCCAGCCTCTCACTTCATCTTCCACCCGACACTGACCACATTTTGATCAGGCTCTGTCATACCTAAGGACTGTCCTGACCCTATGCCAAGCATCCTGCTTTGGGAGTCCCTTGAGTATGCAGATCAGTCCCTCCTCACCCCCACCCACTGCCTTCTAGAAATTTCTTAAGCTTCTAGTGCAGGGGAAGGTATCAGAGAACTGCAGAGCCCTCAGCCCTGATCTAAAGTTAACCTGGATGACTCATCCTAGGCTACTATCCAGCTCCTAACTAAAAAAAACCTAGCTAGCTCCCCCTGGCTAACTAGAGGGGTGCTACAGGTCTTTTCAATCAGCTCTGCAGGAGGCTACATTTTAAAAGCTCTCCCCCAGCCCCACCTATTACTTACCTGAGCCTGATAGCAATCCAGTGATGTACATGAGATCCTCAGCTCTCTGCAGACTCTCCCTCCTCCTTGGCCTAAACAGCGGAAGGTACCATTGGCTCCTGCTGCTGTCAATCACAGTCAGTGAGCCAGAGAGAGAGGGGACAGGACCAAGCCTTGGCTCCGTGTGTGAATGGACATGCAGAGCAGCTGCTCTGGAGCATAGCAAGCTGCTTGCTGTGGGGGAATTTGGCAGGAGGGAAGGGCCAGGAGCACCTGAGAGGGATCCAAGAAGAGGAGAATCGAGGCTGCTCCGTGCAAAACCACTGCACAGAGCAAGTACAGTGGTTAGACAAAAAATGGAAACACTACATGATTTGCAGGTGTGAAAGTGGCAACGTGTTTTACTTTAAAAGTGGAAGTGATGTACCATTTTTTTGCTTCTGCTGTGTCATAAAACTGAAGTTGATAAATTATTTGCCGTGTCGTAAGGTACAGTATGAAAGGTTATGACGGTAAATAGAGTTTCTGGGAAAACTTTGATAATTATAAGCGCAGTCGACATGGTCACCTGACCGAAAGAGACAAAAGGACATTGTGCCGGATTGAGCACTGCAGAGCTCAATCTCAGTCCTGTGAAAAAAGTGAAGCAAAAGAATGTTACATCACTTCCACTTTCAAAGTGAAACATGTTGTCACTTTCACACCTTCAAATCATGTAAGTATAACACGTTTGTTTTTTTTTACCTTTAATATCACATTAAACTGTTACTAAACCCAGGACCCTGCATTCACTATATCTGATCTCCCACAGTACACAAAACATGGAAATGCAATTATTTTAGTAAATATAAACAGCTAAATACCTTTTCTCATCAGCAGTTAGAGCAGTCTTGTGAATTCTATCAGTGTCCAGCAGAGCACTGATTAAAGCTTGTAGGAGGAGTTTTCATTCTCCTCCTATGAGGCTGAAGGACACCTGACCCTCTGTCTGGACAGTGCTGATTGGACCTGTGCTGATCACATGCACTCTCCCAAGAAAAAAAAACTCTCTTACAATACACACCAAACTGTGCATGTGCAGCTTGTCCCCAAATCTCTGTTCTAACAGGAGATATATTGGAGACAATAGAAGAAAAGGAGGATCAGAGAAGAAAGGATCAAACATCCTTTTTACACATTGTTGAGGATTAACCTCTTATGTTCAACAGAGATGATAACAAGCATGCTTTACTGCATATACAGACTGATTTTACTCTTACGGGTTTAGTAACACTGGGTATACACTATTTGAATTCCAAACAACAATTCATAAGAAAATTTTATGAAAACTCTTGGTATATTTGACGGCTTCACAAATGTTGTTTGAAAGTGGTTTTAACATTGATTTTGAAACAACTTTCCCTAACAAAAATCACATACACTGTTAGAAATATATTTGTCCGATAAAAATTTTCCTTGCTTCTCTTTCAAATGTTCTCATCACTGCGCTTGAAAATGAACATCATTTTCTGGCTATTAACAATTAGAAAACCAAACAAACGTTCTTAAAATGAAACATTTGAAACAAAATTCTAATAGTGTATACCCAGTTTTACAATGTTACCATAATGTTTAGAATTCTTACCTCCCTGCTCCTGCAATTGGACCACCATCTCTCCCAAATGTGATTGTTTTAACCTTCTATAATTCACTTTGAAAGAATGCAGCACGTTTAATGGAACAGATAAGTCAATGTCTATGGAACAGAAGGGTAGCCAGATGCTTAGCTACAGATACAGAAATTTAACACATTGTGTTGCAGTGCTCTCTGTGTTCCCAACAGACTACACCTGAATGGGTTAACACTACCTTGCCTCCATCTGCTAAGGGGAGCAGACAAGCAGAAGTGGATCAAGAGACTTGAGCACTGAATCATGGGAGATGAAGTTCAGGAAATAAACTTTATTGTGTCAGATAATGGAAAATGGACTACAGTTCCCAATATACACCAGGTATAAAGAATGTGAGAGCTGTGTTTTCACAGGATGAATAAGGAGGGAGTTCCTCTTTGCTGTGAGAAGACCAAGGTGAATCATTTCAGGCAGATCCAGAAGTAAGCTGACATCTTAGCAGAGGAACCCTTGTTGCTGTATCGCTGGAATTGGTGAGAGGACACTGCTGCCATTAACATGTTAGCAGAGACTGAGCACATAGAGACTGGCCATCTAACTAGCAGCATTATTTACTGCATGCAGACTTTACTGGGACTGTACCCCTATGCACCACCATAAAGACTGGGCCCCAACACTAGCTGGCTATAAAACTAGGGTTAATGGCCACTTAGTCAGATAGCTGCTTCAAAAGAATTTTGCCTATTGCCCATAGTAGGAGGCACTTCTTTAGAGAGTTTTACATTTCATTGCTGCGATTCATATAGAGTGCAGTCTACAGTGGATATAGTCTACTGTTATGGCAGAACTTATTATTATTGCTGTTACTGTTTTCAAATTCCATTGCTGGCTTTGTGTATTACCCAGTTTACTCTAATTTAGCTGCATATAACTCCATTTTATGCATCTATAGCCTAGTGAACATATTGACTTGGGAACTGTGATTGAACCTATCCTTTACTTCCTCATTTATGTGAATTCTGCTATTTACTACAACCTTTGACAATATATTAGGTTTATTACCACTAACCAGTCTGATGTTTATTTTTTGATACTGAACCTTAGCTATGTGAAGGATATTTATATGTGTGTTCACAGTAGCAGTGCAGTACCCATTTGCGTAACCTGCTTTGTCAGTGGGGCTGAGGTTGTTCTTGAGGCAGAAGAACAGAGAATCCACTCTAACAAGCAACTCCTGCGAGGGTTGCGCTACAGAAACATGTAAGAAGCTGCAATAGTTGACCACATTTGCTAAAATTATTGCAATATATATTGTTGATATGAAGAGGTTGTTTGTTTTTTTCCAACAAAATTGAAGTTTCACTTAAAATGGCACTTGCATACTTCATTGGAGTGCTCCAATAAATAAAAGACTGTTCCTAAATGAAAGATTTTAAACATCCTTGAATTTACATATCCATTCCTGTTGCTCTTGAGGAATTTCATTCCACACATCTATGACTAATCTTTAGATGGCTAATCATCTGCTGAAACTAATGGCAGCACATGAATATATAATTTGTTTCTCTTTCTTTTCTCAGGGTCACCGAAGTGGAGGCAACTATTATTGTTTTCCTACAATAGAATGTTCTCAAAAGCATGTCAATCACAAACTGAGTAGGAAATAATTTCCATCAGTGTATACAAACTGAATGGTCTAACATTTTTAAAGGGAAATTACATTACAGTGAGTTCTTATGAGTACCTATTTTAAGCTTTAATTGTAAAATGTATTAAAAATATTTTTTTTTACATTCTTCCATGCTTTTGATGTAAACAGGTCAAGTTATACAGGAAGTGTTATTTCATCAGTTAATTGAGCACACTGAAAAGAATTGCAGTGAGAGATAGGAACAATAATGCCCCCTTCCCCCCCCTCTTCAATGCATTACTGCACACATGTTAATGCGCAATACTTCCTGCATTGCATTAGGACCATACCTGGGAGCTTTCCAAAGCTGGTGAACCTGATGCTGGGGAGGGGTGGGGCAAGGGGAGGGGCTAATCCCAGGGCAGCGAACTCTGCACCAAAGTAGAAGCAGTGGTGTAGCCAGGGGCGGACTGACAACTCATGGGGCCCCGGGCAATAGGGGATCATGGGGCCCATGTGTCCTTGCCCAAACTCAAAAAAGCCTATGAAAAAGGTACCAGGGGCATCTCATGGGGCCCCCTACTGACCCCAAGCCCTCGGGCAATGCTCGAGTTTCCAAATGGTCAGTCCACCCCTAGGTGTAGCTCGATAGTGATAGATCTGCAGAGTTATAAAATGTAGTAATATTTTTCTTCAAACAAACAGCACTGACTTGGTCTTACAGATAGCACCATAACACCAAACTGGTAATAAGTGGCAAATGTGGAAATACGCAGACACCATTTTTGCAAATGAGACAATGGTTCTTATAGGGAAGCGTTTTCATAACCTCCTAACTCTTCACTGCCCGCTAAAAGTAAAGGATTTTATAGTGTGAAGCATTTTAAATAGACAGCCAGAGTAGTTTCCCCCTTTAAAAATAAAAAATTGTTGCTTGCTTCCCTGCGTTGGCAGTCTTTCCCAGCCCTGATAAGAGCTGTCCCACCTATGTTAATAGCTCTCTGTAAATTATTAGAGATCATTACCCTGTTCAGAGCCCTACCAGCCATCCAAGACCTGCAAAATTTAAAGTTGCACTACCCATTATACGCCATTTGGCTTTTCCCTGCTCTGGCTTCCTGCAGAAAGGAATCAATCAGCTTTTGAAATATATGCTCCCGCCACTAATGACCAATCAGAATAGGGATCAGTGAGTACTGGAATAATGGCACTCTGTTCCCTTAGATCACTGTTTTACTTGCATTGAGCACATTATTTGCTTCTGCACAGCCTGGCATCTTTGCTCACTCTTCACTAATCTGTCACAAATCTCAATTAGCTGAACCAAAAATTAGAGGAGCTAAATCAGAGCTCCAGTAATCGCTTTCATTAGCCAAAGTCTCTGGCCAAAAGCTGGAAGGGTTTGTGGCAGTGCCGGATTGCCAGGGGCAAAAGGGGTAACTGCCCTGGACCCCCTGACTGAAGGGGCCCCCCTCTACACAAAAAATAATATATGACAATTTAAAAATTATATAAAAGTATTGAAAATTTATAAAATATATAATAAAAATTACTTTCTTTTGTTAAATTACTTGGGAATTTATGTTTTGCCAGCCATCATCTGTAAACATTTTTACTCTGGACTGGTATATAGTATCATTTTTAAAAATTAATTTTGGCAGCTTAAGCAGACCACACATTGGGGTTGATTTACTAAAGGCAAATAGACTGTGCACTCTGCATGTGCAGTTGCACTTTTTTTTTTTTTGTGGTAAATGTAAATGTGGTAAAGCTTCACTTTGTAAAGAATTCCCAATCAGTTGCAAGAAAAATAAAAGTTGTGGGAAAAGTTAGTGCAACTGCACTTAAAAAGTGCAGTCTATTTGCCTTTAGTACATCAACCCCATAGAACACTTACGCTCTTAAGAATGGTGACCTATAACTGTGTATGTGTGTGCACGCATACCCTCAAATGATGTTTTGTCATCCATTTTAAAACCATGTACCTGTCACTGAGAATATAAACCAACTCTGTGTATTAGGAGCCCTCCGAATCTGAAGGGCCTGAAGGCCCCCCCAAGGTCTACAGCTCACCTTGTTACCAGGTATTGTTAAGATGGTTCATTTTATTAATTTCAATCATTTGTATTAGAAAGATTTTTTTCATGCATTGGTTACATTTACAAATCTTTTTTTGGCATAGAATTAAAATGTTTATAGATTACTTTGTATTCATTTTTAATCATAACAATTCTATGCAAACGATGACTGTGTTAGAGAGAATATGTAGTCTGTTCTCTCTGCAATGCTGAGAGGAAAAAGAAAAAGAGAGGAAAGGAGAGATGAGAGGCAAAGAAAAGGGAGGAAGGGAGGGGGACAGAGAGAGGAAGGGGAGCTTCTGGACTTTACAGTGTGTATCTCCTTACTTTAATGTGTACAAAGAAGTAAAAGTTGCAATCTGAACTGAGGTATGAGAATATTGACTCAATGGGGACCACACTTTGAGGAATTTGTTTGAGCATCCATGAATATGCTTGTTAGTTTCTCATTGATAAAGCATTATTCCATGAATTGTTTAACTTCCATAAAATATACAAATTGTTTTTTCCCTGATTTAGTGGTAGTTTGTTTGGCTTTCAAAAGCACATATGTTGTTAACTTAAATTAGAATTTGTTAGGAAAGGGAGGTTTTAGGTGAATTAGGCTTTAGAAACCTATTTGAATAGGGTATATAAAAGTATTGAAAATTTATAAAATATATAATAAAAATTACTTTCTTTTGTTAAATTACTTGGGAATTTATGTTTTGCCAGCCATCATCTGTAAACATTTTTACTCTGGACTGGTATATAGTATCATTTTTAAAAATTAATTTTGGCAGCTTAAGCAGACCACACATTGGGGTTGATTTACTAAAGGCAAATAGACTGTGCACTCTGCATGTGCAGTTGCACTTTTTTTTTTTTTGTGGTAAATGTAAATGTGGTAAAGCTTCACTTTGTAAAGAATTCCCAATCAGTTGCAAGAAAAATAAAAGTTGTGGGAAAAGTTAGTGCAACTGCACTTAAAAAGTGCAGTCTATTTGCCTTTAGTACATCAACCCCATAGAACACTTACGCTCTTAAGAATGGTGACCTATAACTGTGTATGTGTGTGTACGCATACCCTCAAATGATGTTTTGTCATCCATTTTAAAACCATGTACCTGTCACTGAGAATATAAACCAACTCTGTGTATTAGGAGCCCTCCGAATCTGAAGGGCCTGAAGGCCCCCCCAAGGTCTACAGCTCACCTTGTTACCAGGTATTGTTAAGATGGTTCATTTTATTAATTTCAATCATTTGTATTAGAAAGATTTTTTTCATGCATTGGTTACATTTACAAATCTTTTTTTGGCATAGAATTAAAATGTTTATAGATTACTTTGTATTCATTTTTAATCATAACAATTCTATGCAAACGATGACTGTGTTAGAGAGAATATGTAGTCTGTTCTCTCTGCAATGCTGAGAGGAAAAAGAAAAAGAGAGGAAAGGAGAGATGAGAGGCAAAGAAAAGGGAGGAAGGGAGGGGGACAGAGAGAGGAAGGGGAGCTTCTGGACTTTACAGTGTGTATCTCCTTACTTTAATGTGTACAAAGAAGTAAAAGTTGCAATCTGAACTGAGGTATGAGAATATTGACTCAATGGGGACCACACTTTGAGGAATTTGTTTGAGCATCCATGAATATGCTTGTTAGTTTCTCATTGATAAAGCATTATTCCATGAATTGTTTAACTTCCATAAAATATACAAATTGTTTTTTCCCTGATTTAGTGGTAGTTTGTTTGGCTTTCAAAAGCACATATGTTGTTAACTTAAATTAGAATTTGTTAGGAAAGGGAGGTTTTAGGTGAATTAGGCTTTAGAAACCTATTTGAATAGGGTATATAAAAGTTTAAATGCTTTGGACCAAAACCTATCAGATTTGAAGCACATTCCCATCAGCATTACAGAATCTATAACACTGATTGGATTGGCTAGAGCTGGTTGGTACCATATGTCATCAAGAAAAACCTTTGATTGCCATTTTAGTAGAAAATATGTTGATAGATGTTCATTTTTTTGATAGGTTGCCAATGCAAGACAATGCACAAAAAAAAGATATGTTTGCAAGGAGAGTTGGGGCACCCTTCAAACAATGGCACTGTGATGCAACCACCAATTGTTCATTGGTAAAACATGCAGTATATCACAATGCACAGATGTAAAGCCAACCCACAGCCATTAAGTAGGAAGCATAGCCTGAATAGGTAATGAGCAAATATATTCCTCTATAAACATGTATGATTACCAATCACACATACAAGAAAAGTTTTTCAAACCTGTATGTGTAGCCAAAATGTTTTCTTTAGTTCTATATAGAGGGAATGTTTAGAACCCCTGTCATGTTATTGCTGACTGTGATCCCACTAGGTCGAGTCACAATTGTTATTTATCCTGGTGACCATTAATGCCAAGGTAGAAAGTGATGGAAAATCCAAAGAGTTGTTACCAAAACAGGAGGCAGCTAAAAGAGAAATTCCCCTCATTTCGTACAGATTTCTTCTCACTTCCTGTTGAATCCCCAGGAATGGAAGTGAAAGGCAACATTCTCAGTGGAACAAAGATAGCAAGCAACCAAGTGTAGCAGATGCTGCCTGTTATGGCCCCCACTCCCCCCCCCCCGCCTTCCCTCTCACAGCTTTGGAGCTGCTCACTGCTGAAATCAGTGGCTGCATATGTGAATGTGCCCACTTGCTCTCTTTTTCGCTTGTGCTGTCCTCTCTCCATTCAGCGGCCACCGTTTTGGCCAATAAGTGGCTGGAAGAGTACACAGCCACTGTATGGTACACTGGGACATGTAGTCCCTTAGAGAACTGTTGAACAGTTGGATCCAATCAGCCATAGGACACAGGAGGAATACTCACAATAGCCTGTAACTACCTGCAGTGCAGCTCAAGGTGCTCTGCTGGTAAAAAAAAAATCCAGTGTTTCACAGCAATCTAATGGTGCAGGCTGTCTTATGCTTGATTAAGAAAGCAGTGAAACATGAGGAGAAAAGAGACACCACACACCACTAACTCAGCGGGTGAAGGAGAATGTGAATGGCTTAGCCTTGAAGTCCTCCTAAGCCATGCCCTTGATGTATTTCATAGAGGGAGACTAAGCTCCCAGTGGGTGGGGCAAAATTCATCAGGGGCATAGCTTAAGAGGAGTTCAAGGATGAGGCCGTTCACATTCCTCTTCACCTGTTGAGCTAGTGGTGTGCGGTATCTCTCATCCCGTCAAGTTCAGTGTGTTCTGGCACCAGAGCTGGAGGAGAGAATACCACAGACCAGCTCCTTAACATTAGGGAGTCTGACCAGAGAGAACTGAGGGGGTTTAGGAAGCTTGAAGCAGCAAAGCATTGGCTGCACAACCTGCCATCTGCTTACACCACTGTCTGCCTGAGGTCTCGGAGAAAGTCTGAGGGGCTCCCCTTTCACCAAGAATGCTTACAGCTGTGCCCTGAGATTTATGAGAGGGCTATCGGCCCATTGTTAAAACTGTTGTTAGAGACTGTGGGGTTTATTTACTAATACTAGAGCGTGCAAAATCTGGTGCAACTCTGCATAGAAACCAATCAGCTTCCAGGGCTTTTTTTTGGTCAAAGCTTAACTGAACAAGCTGAGGTTAGAAGCTTATTGGCTACCATGCACAACTGCACCAGATTCTGAGTGCATTTGTTTTAATAAATATACCCTTCTGTTTCTTAGAGTGGGACACCATCTACACCTCGCACGTGCTGCATCCACACTAGCCCTTCACAGCATTTCTGCCCAACTTATACTGCACATATGCTAACTTTATACCATCATTTTTACTGAATTGTCACTGTTCTTGACTTGCATCTAAACTCCATCTGTTTAAAAATCACACCACCTCTACAGCCAAAATTACCTGCATGCAGGTTCATCAGGACTGTTGTTAAGTGCATCAATGCTTTTTAAAGAGCCCCACCAATACCTGGCAGAAGAAACATCCTAAGGACTTCCCCTTTCATATAACCCGAGCTCAAATCCCGTCCATTATCCTTTCACCCATTCTCAACCACCTAAGCACTGACAGTGCTTACCAGTCAGTCTTAGGCCTCGCATAACCACTGTCAGTGCAGTCTGGCAGTATAGCTCCAGTAGTTTTATAGTTCAAATCTTATTACTGTTTACTGCTGCACTTCAGTGGTGCTCTTACTGTTTATACTGATCTGAATGGTAGGTGTTGTCCTACACCTATTGTTAATTATCCAGTGTACTAAAGTGTATTATTGACATTATTATTAATTTTACCTTTTATTTGTGCATCCCTGTTGCTAACTTTGTTTCACATATTAAGTTTGTCTTTTACTAATTGATTTGGTGTTTGTGATTCTTTGAAAATAGCACTGTTACTGAATACTTAGTGTTACTGTCAGTAATTTTTACTGATACTGTGTGTCCGCTGATACTGGTGTGTCAGAAGAGCTGAGGTCCTTGAGAAGGTTGAGGCCAGGAACAGAGGACAAATCTTAACCAACGGCTTCTTTGGGGGTAGCTACACAAGACTAAATTAAAAAGTTTCGGATATGCATACACTTAAAGTAGAATTCCCGGCACCACCTAACTAATCTTACTAAAAATGTTTCCTTCCCCCTCCCAACACCTATTCTAACTAACCTGTGTAAGAAATATTATATACTTACCTATTTTCAGGCCACTCTGGTCTGGTCATGTGATCTGGATCTCTGCTGCAGTGGGAAGGAGGAAGCTCCAATATTGAAGCCTATGGGTGACATCAAGCTCCCAGGCATTACTAGCTGTTGTCGGAGTGCTCTCTTCTTTCCTTTGCAGCCAGCACTAGCTAACACAGGGGAGATAATGAGACAGCCTATAATTGGTAAGTATACAGCTCTTTTATACAGAAGTTAGTCAGAATAGGTGTTAAGAGTGGAGGGACATCTTTAAGATTAGTTAGGTGGTGCCCACTGTAAACACACATTGATTATTTCCATAAACGTTATCATGTAACTTGTATGTCTAAAAAAACACTATGAAAACTGTAGCACTACCCTCATGAGGGCCGCTGTGTAGTGGGTATTCCTAAGCCACTCTCTACGCTGCCAGGCAACAGGTATTTTTCACACAGGCTTGCATCCAAAGACACTGACCAGTCCATGGGCTTGGTTTTGTTGTTTTATTAGGGGAAATCAACTTGGATAGGAATAGTGATCATGGGATGCCCAGTTTGGCTTGAATCAATGGAAGGGGACACTTACTTCCTATGTACAAAAAGCAGATCCTGGACTGTTCTTTTCCTAAAAGTGGTCAGTCATTGTGGATCAGTAGCAACAGCCCTTTATGGGTGAGGAAACAGCAGCCCCTCAAAAATCAGCTTTACTTCTTGGAGCTACATACAAAGATGTCTTCTCTCCTCCTGTGTAGCTGCTCCCAGCTCCACAGCCAGCAAACACTACCAGCCCTTTTGGCTTCTCGTAAGATCTCCGGGGACAATGATAAAGGATTGAGCCCAGTGCTGTCCTTAGAAAGCTTGCTACGTGTGGCAGTCTTTCCCCTTGTAGATCCCAGAGTGTGCTGCTTTACTCACACTGTCCTCTTTGCTCCCTGCTGCTCCAGGTTTCAATCCAATTTATGGCTCACCACTGAATGTATGCTCCCGAGCCAACCCAAGTCCAACCTGGAGGCCACCCCCCCCCCCCCACATACCTAGGGGACCCCACCTTGGCACCGACAGTCTCCTCAGCACTTCATCTTCCACACGACTGCTCTGTCAGCCTGACTCTCTCATATTTATGGGTCAGTCCACCACTCTACCAGGACCTCCAAACCTGGGATTGGCCAGACTCCCATAGACATGCAGATCAGGTCTCCACCCCTTCCTGCTCACCGACTTCTAGAAGGTTCTATGGTCCTCCGGAGTCAGTAGGAGGCGATAGAGCCAAAACCTGTTGAGTCGTCCAGCTGACCTGCAATTAGCCAGCCCCAATCACAGACTCACACAACTACCATGAGTCATACACAATGATTTTTTCTACAGTACCCTGCACTATTCTAGTAGCACATTAGCGGGTGCTACACAACATAAATTCCCTTTGACTACAGGTTGATTAAAACTTGATAGTCCATCACTGCTTATTACAAATTTTCTGAAGGACAAGAAAGGAATTGGGCTGTTCTGCTACAAATGGACCTGAATAGTAGTCAAACATCCCATCTTCTCCTACAAGAGATAGAATCGTATTTAATCAGTTACACCCAGCTGCCAAAAAGAATTCTGACAGTGTTAGGCTTTCTTATTGGAAGGCAAAATGAGTGTTAAGCACCAATAGTAATATAATTCTTTGTAAAATAAAGAAAAAAGAAGCAATTTTTACTAAAATATGTTATCTTCTTTTTAAGATGCATTACTTGGTAAACAAAGTAGCTGCATTTGTTTTTGGCCTCCTGTAGTCACAAAGGTCTAATTGCATATTAAAGGTTTATTTGTGCATACTGGATAAAACAAACTTTTGCAGATGATGTATTTCAAACCAAAAGTAGAAATACCCACGATATAACAATTGCAAATCAGCTCTGGTGCTCAGAATATATTTCTGTTCTTCAACCAAAGTACTTCTAAAACAAACTATATGTGAACACTAAGTAATACTTTATTAGCATTCCCTTATATCTCAGCTGTAGGTGGCCAGAAGACGGAGGTATTCTACCCAAATTAGTAGTATGAAAGACTTACGAGGCGTTCACAAGAACAAAAGCCAAATCCTACATCAGCTTCTTGGCATGCACCACACATGCCCTTCACCAGATGCTAGGAGGATTCAATGGTCCTAAAAAAAAGCCCGCCAGGCATCTGAGTTTTTAAATGATTTGTCCGGCTGGCTGGAACACAATCAAGACAGCTCCACTAGAGAAAAACATTTTATACAGTGCGGCACTGGGAGTAAAAAGCAGCCCTGACAAATTATGCAAGTTACATTTAAGTTACAAATGTTTTCTCAATACTGTACCACAATAATGTATATGCACTAAAGTGTATTAAAGTGTCACTAAAGTAAAACACTTTTTTTATTTTTCAATAGAGTAGGGAAGGGTTAAAATCCATGCCAAGTTATGAATTTCCCCTAATTTTTCTCTTATTTATTTATTTCAGGTACTTATATAGCGCCATCAATTTATGCAGCACTTTACATATATATTGTACATTCACATCAGTCCCTAACCCTCAAGGGGCGTACAATCTAAGGTCCCTAACTCACATTCATACATACACATACTAGGGCCAATTTAGACAGGAGACAATTAACCTCCCAGCATGTCTTTGGAGTGTGGGAGGAAACTGGAGTACCCAGAGGAAACCCACGCAGGCACAGAGAGAACATGCAAACTTCAGGGAGGTGGTGCCATGGCTGCGATTCAAACCAACGACCCTAGTACTGACAGGAGGAAGTGCTATCCATTTAGCCACTGTGCTGTCCATATTCTTAGTGAGAGATGTAAGTAGAACAAATAGTGAGGTGAACACACTGGGGACACAGAGGCAATAAAACTTTGAGGGTCTAACCCTTCCCCCCAAAAAAAGTTTTGAGTGGCCACTTACTTTTGGTGAGAAAAAATATATAACAAAAAAAAATTAATATGTACAAAAATGGAACTTTGTGGATGCCTCTAACAGTTGAATGAATTACAATCTAGATTTAAAAATTACTCCTATTTATTACTTATCATTTTAAAAAACATGACATAAAAGCATATGAAGTACATACAATGAAACCATAACATAGTACAAAATCAGTACAACATATTCCTCAAAGTGAAATCACATAAGGTCAGCTGAAACATCGGTCTCAGTTAACACGTTTCAGGGGAAGGAACCTGCTTCTTCAGTACTTGTAGAGACTTCAACTTAGTAATGACTTAATTACAGCATGAAGTATAGAGTACAGTATATCATAACTGAAAATAAACACAAAATAAAAAGAATATAACATAAGGAATAGTGATATAATAACACTGTATTGTACTAGTATTAGCTACATGCTTACAGGTGTGGGGCACTTCACTTCCATGCCTCCCAACCTAGCTTATATGAGGGTGACTCCTGACACCACTGTGGGAGGGCTCTACCTAAAAGGGGCCTAACACCTAGTGTCACTATCTGTTGTACCAAAACATGATTCTGGTATAGGGCCACTTAGTGGCAAAGTGGCTAACTGCACCTGCCTACAAGAAGCAGGAGACTGATTAGCTCTTCTTTCTATCACTGTGCCCTCTTCTCCTATCAACATGCTTATTGCACTGCAGCACAACTGATTAGCTCCTTGTGCTGCTCTTCCCTCTCTAAAGCTGAGCTGTTCTGTATCAGGACTGTAAGAGGCTGATATCAAGTCAAATTCAAACACTTCCATTGCTTAGATGGAAAAACCACATTTAATGATGTAATAATCAATACAGAGCTGCATTAGTTTGTGTCTTTTTATCTGTCTGGAGATCAACAAAAAAAATGTATGTTTTGATATGTTCAGCATCATGTCTAACCATGTACAGGTAAAAAGGGACACTTTAATTAAAAATACAACATTTGTGAGCAGAGGTTTTTTTTATTGCACAAGAGACATACAGTACCATGACATACTAAAACTTGTGCAACTTAGAACTGTGACATACTATGACATGCTGAGAACTGAAAAGTAATACCGGTAATTGAATCCCAGATTCACCAGTTTTTTTATTTCTTTGACTACTTGCATGTCGTTCTGTCAAAATCGGAGGAGAATCACACAAATAGGAAACCAGGCAATCATTACTTGTGTAATGTATTTGTGATTTGTGTGCTTTTCTACACACCAAAATAAAATCAGCATGTATATATTCAGAAATATGAAAAAAAAAATCTGTCTTCTAAACTGACTCGCTTACCAGGGTGAGACAATCGAGAGCAACTGAATTGCTCAACACTGGTAATTATATATGTTGTGTCCAATTGGTGCTAGAAAATGAGGAACCTTAATGTAGGAATAGAGCAGAAACTTAGAAGGATTATGATCTTCTATCCTAGCCATTCAGTGAACAGGAGACCCTGGAACTGCATTGCATAAGCTGTAAAATGTGGTGTCACCATCCAGGAAATATCATGTGTCTGGGGTGTGTGAATCACAAGAGTGACTGAACAGAATGAGTTTTGCCAGTGTACAGGATACTTTTGCAATCAAAGTAGTATATATACGGTACATACACACTATATATTATGTATGTATTTATTACAACCATGTACGGTATTTGGCTGTCTGTCTGAAATTCTTCTTAAAGCCTACAGTACTTAAAGTGATTGTAAACCCTCACCTTGCAAAACAATCCTTTCAGTTTAAAATAGCAATGAAAGGCAAAACATATGTGTATAGATATAAGAAAAATTATTAATCTTTTTTCCCTTTTGTTATAAGTGGTCATATCCCCTTGTTCTCAGCTGCATCTCCCTGGGGGAGGAGAAACAGCAGAACACTGATCTTCCCAGTGAAAGGCTGTACAGGGGGTGTGTCAGGACAAGTCTTATCATTGGAGGAGAGCAGGCTGAGATCCCAGCACAGTTAAAGAAACTAGAAAAGCTACAATTTCTAGGGAAATTGTGTAAAGTGTTCTTGCCTCCACCAGTAGTCTAGGGCTTGAAAATGAGATAGTGGTGGCAGTTTAGAAATCATGTCCTGATTTTTCAGCTCACACTCTAGCTTTTGTCACTCTGCAGCCTGCTCACACACCTGGGTCCCTATGGCAACTCACTCTACAGCAAGGGCAGAGAAAAGCAGTTAAAAACAAACTGCCCCAACTTGCTCACTTCACAGTTGCCATCTTCAAACGATTGTAGTTTAAAAATGATAAATCCTACACTGAAGAGCTTTATATTGTGAGAATCACAAGACCCAGACCTACATTTTGATGCATAATATGTCTCTGAAATATTAAAAATGAAGGCACAGTCACAGTTTAGAAATTGCCCTTCAAATTTGAGGTGGCTAGAGTGGAGTTTCAATGAATGCCAATGGGCGGCATGATTTGCAAACAAATGGTCATATTGTGAAAACTATCAGGACTATGGCTTAGCGGTGGATATTTTTAGTGGCAGCAGGGTTAGCTGAACGTTTTGATATACGATTTGTGTAGGTGGGCTTGAAAATGAGGGAGTGATGGCAGTTTAGATATCATGTCCTGATTTTTCAGCTCACACTCTAGCTTTTGTCAGCTCCCACTCTAGTTTTGAACATTCCACCATTCATTCCTATGGGACCAATTTCACCACAAAAGCGGCGATATTTCATGAACCATTCGGCGAAACGTTCCACAAAGTAATAGCACACCAATCGGGAACAATCCGCACGTTTTGGTATATTGCTGTCTATGTAGTGTAAAAACTGTGGGAGGAGTTAGGGTGGTAAATTTGGCTATAATAATAAGAATATATATGTGAGATAACAATAAGAGGTCTTGCCATGCATGAACACTTAATGACCAAGCTGTGCTCTCCCGCCTAGTGTGGTTTGATTACATGACTCCTGTGTGCATGTCATCATGGCTGGGCCAAGCAAGTAGCCAGAAGATGTAGAAGAAAGACAAGGAGAAGATGGCTGCATCCCTGACCGACAAGGGAGCTGACAGTTCAACACCAGAGGATATCTTGCCAGGTAAGTCTGTTATAATGTGCTGTTATGCTGTGCATACTATGGCTGAAAGCTTCTGAGGCCCAATTCAAAAATATTTTGGCTGAGGTTTAAGGCCAGATGGCCAGATGATCCGGTCAGGTCCACCTTTCAGTTTTGCAGGTGGACCTGATCAGATGGCCTATGTATCCCTGTGGACTGCTACGTGTAAACAGAGTTTTCCATTTACACCCACCTACCTCCAATTTGATCCGGTCCCCTAAAAAAAAAAAAAAACAGAAGGGGATCCGTCCATTTCCATCTGACCACCCATAGAAAACAGCGGGCTGTGTCTGTGTCCACTCTGCAGCAGTGGAGCAGACACGGACCTGTCATCAGCTTGCTCAGTGGGGATCAGCGGAGAGATCCCCCGCTGAGCATGCAAATCCACTAATGGGTCCGTCCCATGTGAAAGGGGCCTTAAAATTGGTGGCAGTCATTGGTGCTGATTATATTCAGCTGTCCTGCAGATAGCTCCTAGGAGATCATTGAAGCTCTCCACCTCCGACTGCAGAAGAGTGATATTAAGGCCATGTTAGTAATTTAATCTATCAGTAACAATACGTTTTAAAAATAATATACATTTAGGAATAATGACATTATAAATGCTAACTGATACAGAGAAGAAAAATTAGTAATACTGTATAGGGTGACAGATGGGAATACCGAGAACAGGGTGTGGGGTAACTGGTTCCTCTACATTCCATCGTTCTTCAGTCACAGCCTGCAGAGGTGTGGAAGCTACTCAAAGTTTTATCAGGTTAGAGAAGACCACAAACCAAAAAAATACAAATGCTGTTAGCCTTAGCAATAAATATATACTGTACGCAGAGTATCTCATTATGGATTCTGCAGGGAATAAGTAAAATCAGGGCACTCAGAGTTTCCATATATTGGGTTTTATGTCATCTCTTGCAGATTCAGCAGGCCTTTTACAGGGTTCTGGAGTAAGAATAATCTTTTTCTCATATGCTTCCTCTGCTGTTCTTGTATGTGCATGTGACTCTCAATGACACTCAAAGTGGCCGGTGACTGGATCACATAATTTAATTGCCTCTTTTAAGCAGGCTTGAAGTCAGCCACATATATGGCCAAATAATTAGTATTTTGCCAGTCTAGTTCTAAGATTTACACAGCCAACAGGACAGCCAGATTGGTAGCTTTTCTCTACTGCCATTAAATAAAGCTAACATAAGTGTAACAAATACTGTAGCTGCCATTGACCTTTAAAATACTACCTACCTCTGCCTCACTTTTGTGTATTTTTAAAGTCTTGTGTTGAACTGCATGAGGTTATTATTTTTCTGTAGTATGCTGACATTATGTTATCAGTTTCTTGCAAGTACAACTTGTTTACTAATATGATTTTTGTATCTTCCTCTGTCCTCCCCTCCTGTTTAGGGCTAGTTAGTTTAGTCCTAGCTAGACCCACCCCACTTTGCCCATGTTTCCTCAGTCATTGTTAGTTTTTCAGAGACAGGGCTTAGGAAAGTTATTGGGGGTTAATTTCTAAACCTGGAGCGTTCAAAATCCGATTTGCAGTTCTGCACTAAAAATATTTAGCTTAAAAATTGTATTGCCAAAGTCTAATTGAAGAAGCTGGAGTTGGAAGCTGATTGGTTTCTATGCAGAACTGCACCAGATTTTTCACCCTCCAGATTTAGTAAGTCTCCCCCTTTGTATTCATAGACATCAAAATACTGGAAAAACATCCCCTTCCACTGTACTGCAGCTAGCTGAAATAAAAGTGAATTGGATTCAACTTCTGTGACTTACTGAAGAGGTAAGCTGCCTGTGGATGGTGCAAGGTCAGCAGGTGACATAGTGTTTGAACAGACTGGGTCTAAAGAGATATGTGAATGCACAAAGTGGAATTTGAGACAGAAAAGCCTGGCTGTCTTTAAATTCAGTACTGTTTGAATCACTGGCCTGGAAAAAGTTTATGGATTAGAAAGTCATAGAGCATACAACACACCTGATTTGCTCTAAGTATTGGTCCTTTGAATTCCACTGCAGTACAAGTTTATAGAAAATGAAATTCAGCTACCCACCATGGTATTAATATTTGATGAGGAAAAAAGTTGTTTTATATTTTCCTAGGGTTCAACTTTAAATCATGTGTCAGCTCACCATTTAATAGTTATTTCTAAGTATTAGGCATTTCTAAGAGCCAACCGTTTTGTTTTTTGGATAGAGTAGGAAATGGTTAAGGCCACTGTTATGTTTTTATATTACCAGCTGTGTCCCACTGTGGAGCTTTCCCTTCATTTCCTGTCCTTCCATCTATTCCTGTTCTGGTGGCAACTCAAAATGAGGTGCCTGGCCTGGTTTTTAAAATTACTACACTAAGCCAATGCATTTACCCCTTTCACTTATACTGTATGTAAGACAGAGCAATCACATTAGTAAAGACAGAAAATATAAGACATGCATGCTGGAAAAAATATATAAGCAGCACAATACACTTTTTCCACTAATGAATGCTTATTCTAACCCCTTCGATAATCCACACATTACCTATCCCTAGCACTGAATAGCTGATTCAATAATTTTCCTAAATACACGCAGATCTGTCTAATCTGTGGAAAATTCTGATTAGCTGCGGTCTGAATAACATTTAAAACCAACAATGAAAAGATTAATTGAAAGTGGAAAATTAATTTAATGCATAGAAAAATATGAGTAGTGGCCAAAAGAATGCAAAAATATAACTTGTGATTCTGTGTGATAGCAGATGTCTGGAACGGGTAGGAAGCATAGAGGAGCTCTGGCAGAACTGAAAAATATAGCACCGGTATAAAATGTTAATGAATACATGGAAAGGTACTATAAATTGGCACCAAAATCTTTTTTTACCACAATGTAGATAAAAATTCTAATTTCTTTTTTAATGTACCTGTATAACAATAAAAAAAAAGACCCAATGGTCCAAGCATGATAAAACCAACAAAATAGTGAGCATATGTTAGAAACCACCACATTATTGAATAAGTAACATCTTCAACACATAAAGTGTAGAGAAACCCCAACGTGTTTTAACTCAATAAGTTGCAAGTCTTCTTGAGGTGGTTGATACAGTGGTGAGGTAATTAAAGTTTCCTAACAGCATATTGTGGGATGAATGCGTTCACCTAGAGGGACCACAGGATGTGCATCTGGTAGAGCACAAAATATGAAATAAGGCCTCCACACAGGGACAAACCATCTACATAAAAGTATATACTAGAAAAGATGACATCTACTGCAGATCAAGAAGGAAGAGTTCAGATCTGACAAGCCAGGGAAGTGTAAAACCTTTCAGTGATAGATAATGCAAAAGCAGTCTGACTGGGGCGCATTAACCGAATAGATGTGTTGGAACATTCAATTAAATTGCCAAAAGTCCACAAAGCATGGTATATTGACCACACCCAAGATCCACACCGTCATGGGAATTCGCACCAAGTGATACATCTAAGTATACCAGCATTGGTATATTGCATTGGACTGATAGATACATGTAACACTACCCCTGTAGGAGCCACTTGTTGTATATTGCATTGGACTGATAGATACATGTAACACTACCCCTGTAGGAGCCACTTGTTAGATGGATCCTTCTGCCTTCTTTCAGTGATGATGCACCTTGGCTGAACTCAAACTCATCAAAACACTTGTGACCTAAAATAGGCTTTATTGAAAACAAAAGCCCTGTAGTAAGGGAAGGTGGGTTAAACAGTAATACACTGAAAACAGATCACCAACACCATAACTAACTAAGTTTACTTAACTAAGAACCAAGAAGGCCCTATGTAATCCACTGGCCAGTAGGCCTATGTAAAGTTTTCTGGCACTGGGGCCTTGGATCTCTAGTTATAACACAGTATTTATAGGCCAATGGTAACAGGTATGACTCTCTACAGGGCAGCAAAGACTTTAAGCAGGGTCAGTATTAAACAGGTAGCCAAAAGGTCCCTCATCACATGAAAAGATCTTGGTGCATCCTCTGGAGGCCCATTGAGTGGTCACACCACACACTGGTCTTCCCCTTTGAGTTACTCTTGGATAAAGCTGCAACTTACTTCCACCCCAGGATCTTCAGTATGAGTCTCTTTCTTGGAGTCCTCAGAAGCAGTCTAGAACACCATATGCTGCAACAGCCTTGGGTCTGCACCACTGTACCTAATACTAGCTCAGTTTCTGATCAGGCATAGCACAGCAGCACAACTCAGCAGCACAGTCTCTGCAGCTCTGCATACAGCACTCTTCTTCAACCCAACAGCCTAGACGTCCCTCCCAGAGCTCTTAGTTGTGCAAAGCTCTAGCTATACTATGGCAACACTGTTCAGCTGCACAGCACAGTCCCTTGATCTTCGGATTCTTTTTCCCAAACCCTGTAACTTTCTAAACAGCAGGCTGCTCCCAACACAGTTACCTTGGCACTGTGCGGGTTCCAGGCAATTGCTCTGCTCACTCCTGGAGTCAGCAGTCCCTGGACAGCACAGGTCACAGTAGCCAGTTTCCCCTCTGCAGCTTCCTCGTGGTTTTGCATTCTTTCTCCCCTTGCAGGCTTCTTTCCCCCAGGTCTGGTAAACCAGGGCTAAAATCCCCAGGCTGAAGCTGCAGCCAGAGTCTTGGCTTCTTTTGGTTTCTACCAAAGTGGCCACTGCTCCTCCTATGATGGGACACTTTCCCCTCAGTTAGGGCTCTGGTGGATGTGCCAACGAGTCCTGCCAGTCAATTAGCATCCTCCTTGTCTTCTTTCCTCGTTCTCTGTCAGATACTGGCAGGGAGCAACAGTCTGCAGCCAGGGTGGAACGTCCTGGTGAGTGGCCTAAAGTACTGTCTGCTAGGGCTACATGTGTCTGAAATTGTAAGAAATGCCTGTGAATAGAGATCTGACTGCCTTTTACTTTAACAACCAATCAACAATAAAACCCATCACAGAAAAAAAGGAACAAAAATGAATGGTTATTCACAGGAATCCAAAGACAGTTATTCTTTCAGGTACTTTATATAAGAAGCACAGAGCAGAGAGACAGCATTTGGCCTGAGGCTACAGCAGCATTTCTTCATTGTTGATTACTTAGGTACTAGCAATTACAATTTGTGGGGTATAAATGGTGCTGCACAACCACATATCGTATAGGAGATCATCCACATAATCTACTTCAGCACTGCTGTATCTTTATAGGTTTTTTATTACATTCTAAATTATGAGCCAAACAATTTTCTTACCTCCTTCTGTTGTTCTTGTACTCACAAATTATTGACTTACCTATGTGTAAAAACGTATTTCTCTACCTAGACCTAATTCACACTGTGCAACTATCAGCAGTAGAGCTAGTAAATATACTTCATAGTGGTAAGCATTTACTGGCTGAGCCTCCAAATTATTTGTTGTGGCTTAGAGGGAATGTTTTTTGTACCCACCTTCTTGTGGCATAAGCCTCATCAGCAAAAGCATCAATATGTAACATGGAGCCTAAATCTTGTATCAACCCATGAGTGGTACGCAGGCCACAATCTTGGAACTTTGCACATATTGGCTGCTTGGGGAAAATTTCTGGTATTGCAGCTGCAGACACTAAAGCGGAACTTCACCCCTAAAGGGGTCCTCCTCCTACCCCATTCCACTTTTGGAACTTTTGTGGAGGGGAGCGGATACCTAGTTTTGTCAGGTACCCATTCCCACTTCTGCTGAAATCACCTAGGCAATCCCAATGGAAGTTAACCCTCACCCACAACCCAGGAGGCTGCAGGACCATTCACAGAGTGCAGTACGGCTTGTGCATGCGCAGTGGGGAGCCAGCTGTGAAGCCCCAAGTACTCACATACAGCTTCTTAAAGCCAAAGTGGCAGCGCTGGGGACTCAAAGACTGGTGAAGAACCGGCCCAAGTAAGGACAGCGTTCGATAACTGGATAGATACGTGTTTCTTTACTAAAAGAAAGTAACTACAGTATTTGTAGCTGCTGCCGACTCTTAATTTAAAAAAAAAATGACTGAAAATCCTCTTTAACCTGTTGCTGCCTGCCCACGTTACATTTACTGCTGGTGGGTGGCACGGGCAGGCTGGATCGCATGCGTGTACACCATACAGCCAAGGGGAGTGTATCAGGCTCCCTGGGATGAGCAGCACGCTGCTTCTGAGACTGCTGTGTCCACCAGACACAGCGGATTGCGGATCATGGTAACTGGCCACTTTGAACAGCTGGAATGTCACATGATTGCTATGTAATCACATAATCTCAGTGTCAACACAACTGTTATGAATGGGTTTCATTCATAACAGTTCTGCTTAGTACTGTGATGCAGTGATTGGGCCACAGTTATCACATGCACTTGGGCCAATCACAGTACCCTGTATCATGTGATAGCTGTGGGTTAATCACAGCATCATAATACTGAACAATGAATGTAACCTATTTGTCACAGTTAAAAATATTGCTGTTACAATGATAATCACTGTAATAGCAATAAAAAAAAAATCCTTGATCACCCCTTCCTCCCCAGAGTAGTACAGTGTCACTATGGTGACACTGCACTACTGTGATGAAAGTATGTAAAAAAAAATTCAAAAAAGTTTTTAAAAAATGTATTTAAAAAAAATATTTTTTTAAATATACTGTCACCAGTCAGCATCCCTGATCCCCACCACACCCGTCATATGATGACATTGTACTGCACTGGTGACATTATGTGAACCACTTGCCCTCCAGAGAATTTACCCCCCTTCCTGACCAGGCCATTTTTTGCAATACGGCACTGCTTTACTTTAACTGACAATTGCGCGGTCATACAACACTGCACCCAAATTAAATTTATGTCCTTTTTTCCCACAGAGCTTTCTTTTGGTGGTATTTGATCACCTCTGCATTTTTTATTTTTTGTGCTATAAACAATAAAAGTGACAATTTTGGAAAAAAAACAATATTTTTGACTTTTTGCTAGTTATAGCATCTAAAAATGATGTTATATACTGTATACTAGAGTTTTTTATTTTTTTTTTTATACTAGTAATTGCAGCAATTAGTGACTTATAGCGGGTTTGCAGGACTGCGCTGGGCATTCTGACACTGGAGGGGAACTGGCTAACTCTCACTGACATCCACAGTCACATTAATACAGTGATCAGTGCTAATAAAAAGCACTGACACTATACTAATGACACTGGGCAGGAAGGGGTTAACATCTGGGGCGATCAAAGGGTTAACTGTGTTCTGTGTGTGTTTTACTGTGTGCTGTGTTTAGTGTGTAAGCATGCTGCTTTGTATTGCTCTGCTATGCAGAGCAATACAAAGCAACATGCTGAAGTTGACAGGGGAGAGATCTGTATTGTTTACATACAGACCTCTCCCCCGTCAGTGTTCCTCCGCGATCGCCAGGTGCCGGCAGGGAATCTTCGGCCCAGGACCTGGATATTGACAGCTGAAGCTGCCAATGGCCTACCTACCCTGAAATACAAAATCACATATATATGTGATTTTGCACAGCCCTGACACCCTGCAGCAATACCTCTGCTATGCGGCGGTCGGGAAGTGGTTAAAGAATTGTGGAAAAAATCAAAGTTTATATAATTTCTTAATATAAAATGGTGTAGCGCTAATAAATATAAATGCATAAATAAAATGAAATAAAAAATATAAAAACTACTACATAAATGTGCATAACGCAAGCATGAATAAATCCCAAGTGATAAATACACTCAAAAAACTAATAAAATAATGAAAATCTTAAGTGAATAGTGTACCACAGAAAATCCTGTGAAGTAGGAACACAGGTATATAGCCCCCCATTAACAACTGGGGGATCAATAGAACAAAGTAATAAAATAAGTGGTGAATAAAGGTGAGTCCCCTCTTCGAGGAAAATTAAGTGCATCCCCTAACAAGGGGATGAATCTAATTCAAAGTGATATGTGTTACAAACATTTGACCACATCAAACAATAATAGTGACAAATAAATGAATATACATAAAATAATAATATTAATATTCAGTCCATATAAACAAGTCCAATTCAAAAATCACATGTGAACATGAACACGTGATCCACCAACGAAGATCATGCACGTGATGAAAGTGAAACTCGTGCCAACAACCGTGATGAAAAAATCCTTAAATGACCAGAGTGCCCCCTCACCTCCTTATAGCGACCACATGGGCCAGCTTGCTTATTGGATCAACCACGATCCTCACAGGAACTAACACATCACTGGAAAGATGACCGCACTGGATCCCATCAGTAGTATCAATCACTCCTCCTGAGTTCACTCCAAACATAGATACACTCGAAATGCCACTCACACTCCATCAGATTATCATGATAATAAAACAAAAAAGATCCTCCATAGTGTAAACCAATTTATTATAAGTAAAAACGTTTTTAAAGTGAAAAATATAATTATTTTCAAAATGTTTGATCTTTTTTCATTTATATAGCAAACAATGAAAAACCCATTGGTGATCAAATACCACCAAAAGAAAACTCCATTTGTGTGAAAACAATTATATAAATGTAATTTATGTACAGTGTTGCATAACCAAGCAATTGTCAGTTAAAGTTAAAAACGTGATTCTTGTGAGCTACTATGGTGTATTTTGTACATACATGTCTTTGTAAAGTGGGTAAATGAAATTAAAAAACACCAATAAATTTATAAAATATATAAATAAGTGAAATATGTGCAAAATTATTATACTTGTGCGTATAATTTGAATAAATATTAATTAAATGAATAAATACATTTTCAGTTAAAGTTGTGTAGTGCCAAAGAGCAAAAAATGGCCTGGTCATGAAGGGGGTAAAACCTTTCGGAGGTAAAGTAGTTAAAGTGTATATATAACCAAAACTATCTTTTTTAGTTTTGGATAGAGCAGGGAAAGGTTAAAACCAGTCAGATTATTTTTGTCTTGAAATTTCAGAGAAAAAGCAGAAACAAAGTTAGAGAAAAAACCCCAAAGTCAGGGGAATTCTGAAAAATCAAAAAGCTGGGGGAATTCTCCTCTTTGACAGTTATCCCCGAAGACATGTCCCCATTGCAATCTCTCTTTAACTACTGTTTTGGGACAACTCTAAAATTTTGGATTTCTCCTCATTATCTTTCCTGGTGATGTCATCAGTACAAATAAAAGGGTGAACCTCCCCAAAAGGGACACAGAGAGCATTAATAACTTACCAGACTGTGAAACCATCCCCCAATGTAAAACTAAAAAAAGGTTTTGCCTAGAAATACACTTTAAATCTGAAGTTTAACAAAAATATTTTTAGCCATACAGCTTTAGTAACCTAACTTATCTGTAAGTATGTCCCATGCTATGCAGGTTGCTGGACCCTGGGAAAATCCTCACTGAAGGAATAACTGTCCTCTTCCTGGCGCTGAATTGCTAGCATTGCAATGGTTAATAGCTTCAGACTGAGTTATATAGTTAAAGATCCCGAAGATGGCCCTTTTCATTGAGAAAAATTCTTTCACTGCATGTAACATGATCGCTGAATAGGGGTGAGAGAATTCTGTCATTCGTCTGACTCTCCCCGAATCAATGATCGTGTTACAAGCAGTGAAAGCAAAGAAATTACTTTTCTCAATGTAGGAGAAGGAGGTAGATCCCAGTTGGGAGCTTTTCTATTGAATTCAGTCCAGAGACCTGAAGCTATTAACTATTGAAACACCAGAAGTTCAAAGCCAGGAAGAGGACAGGCATACCTGCAGTGAAGATGTCTCCAGGATCCAGCTGCCTGCACGACTTGGGTCCTAAAAGCTGTATGGACTAAACTAATTTTTAGCTACACTTCAGCTCTTTGCATTGTGTAAGGAAAAAAACTTGGGAGGGCCACTATGTTGAAATATATTTTGTCAAACAATATGACCAGTCGAGGTTGCTAAGAACCATAGTTCCCAGGAGAGAAATCAAAGTCACATATCAGAGGCAGAAAATCTCATTTCCATGATTTAGCAAGCCAGATATTCCTAATTGTTTTAAGCAATTAAAATAAATCAAGATAAGTTAGGGTAGTCAGCTTGCTAATGGATGGCTCTATTATGGGACTTTGATTTTGGTTCTGAAGTTCTGTTTTAAATAACTCAATGAAGCCAACATTAGGGGTCACTTTGTGCTGGGTAAGGTATAGAACGGGTTGCTATGTCCCCAGGAAAGTCAAGAATGACCCCGATTGTTTTGAACGTTAGGCATATTAGTGTTGTGTTAATGAATACATTTTACCATATGGAGTAGTTACGATTCCATTCATAAATAACAGTGATATTTGTGAAAAAAATATCAAATAAGCCTTTCTGTGTGGTTTAACATGCTGAAATGTCTGTCAATCCATACTGTTATAAAAGGAAATCTTTTTTGTCTATGTGTGGCAGTGTTAGGTTTAAGGTGTTTTCATGCTTGTTTAATTTAAAAACATTTGTCAATTTTCCACATTGTGGCTGTGAATGAAACAGTAATTCGTAACTCTAGTCCCTTCCTGTTCTCTTGGCAAGCAATCACACGCCTCACGTATCATCACCGGCGTAGTCATTATCCCTTAAATATCTCATAGGATTGCCCATAGACTGCAGAACTGACCGTACTGGTAGACCTGCCTAGAATGTCACAGCTGTTTAGACTTGGTATCTAACAAATTCTAGTATCACAATAAAGAAGAGATGACACACTGTTAAATAGCTCCCTTGGGAAATACAAGTGGCTAGGATTAACAAGACTATAACACAGATAACTTGATTTACCGCAGCCATCTCCTCGTTCTAAACTGGCTTTCTAATAAAGCTTATCAAAACAAACACTGATGCGGTTATGATAGGCACTGACCCAAATGTACTAGTGTACAGTGATTTCATTTGCATAGCTGGCTGATGTGCAAGTGTAATATCTTCTAGACCTGTCAAAAGTGGCTAGAATGATTGTGTGTCTTCTTTGGATTCATCAACAACAACTGTAAGTTCCGTCCGCCCTATAGCAGAAATACTGCTACAAGGTGCGCAAAATCATATATATATACAGTGGGGCAAAAAAGTATTTAGTCAGCCACCAATCCTGTAAGTTCTCCCACTTAAAAAGATGAGAGAGGCCTGTACTTGGCATCATAGATAGACCTCAACTATGAGAGACAAAATGAGAAAAAAAATCCAGACAATCACATTGGCTGATTTGGAAAGAATTTATTTGCAAATTATGGTGGAAAATAAGTATTTGGTCAATATCAAAAGTTCATCTCAATACTTTGTTATATATCCTTTGTTGGCAGTGACAGAGGTCAGACGTTTCCTGTAAGTCTTCACAAGGTTGGCACACACTGTTGCTGGTATGTTGGCCCATCCTCCATGCAGATCTCCTCTAGAGCAGTGATGTTTTGGGGCTTTCGCTGGGCAACACGGACTTTCAACTCCCTCCAAAGGTTTTCTATGGGGTTGAGATCTGGAGACTGGCTAGGCCACTCCAGGACCTTGAAATGCTTCTTACGAAGCCACTCCTTCGTTACCCGGGTGGTATGTTTGGGATTACTGTCATGTTGGAAGACCCAGCCACGTTTCATCTTCAATGCCCTTGCTAATGGAAGGAGGTTTGCACTCAAAATCTCACGATACATGGCCCCATTCATTCTGTCCTGTACATGGATCAGTCGTCCTGGTCCCTTTGCGGAGAAACAGCCCCAAAGCATGATGTTGCCACCCCCATGCTTCACAGTAGGTATGGTGTTCTTTGGATGCAACTCAGCCTTTACTCTCCTCCAAACACGACGAGTTGTGTTTCTACCAAACAGTTCTATTTTGGTTTCATCTGACCATATGACATTCTCCCAATCCTCTTCTGGATCATCCAAATGCTCTCTAGCAAACTTCAGACGGGCCTGGACATGTACTGGCTTAAGCAGGGGGACACGTCTGGCACTGCAGGATCTGAGTCCCTGGCGATGTAGTGTGTTACTGATGGTAGCCTTTGTTACGTTGGTCCCAGCTCTCTGCAGGTCATTCACTAGGTCCCCCCGTGTGGACCTGGGATTTTTGCTCACTGTTCTTGTGATCATTTTCACCCCACGGGGTGAGATCTTGCGTGGAGCCCCAGATTGAGGGAGATTATCAGTGGTCTTGTATGTCTTCCATTTTCTAATTATTGCTCCCACAGTTGATTTGTTAACACCAAGCTGCTTGCCTATTGCAGATTCAGTCTTCCCAGCCTGGTGCAGGTCTACAATTTTGTTTCTGGTGTCCTTCGACAGCTCTTTGATCTTCACCATAGTGGAGTTTGGAGTGTGACTGTTTGAGGTTGTGGACAGGTGTCTTTTATACTGATAACAAGTTCAAACAGGTGCCATTGATACAGGTAATGAGTGCAGGACAGAGGAGCCTCTTAAAGAAGAAGGTACAGGTCTGTGAGAGCCAGAAATCGTGCTTGTTTGTAGGTGACCAAATACTTATTTTCCACCATAATTTGCAAATAAATTCTTTCCAAATCAGCCAATGTGATTGTCTAGATTTTTTTTCTAATTTTGTCTCTCATAGTTGAGGTCTACCTATGATGCCAATTACAGGCCTCTCTCATCTTTTTAAGTGGGAGAACTTGCACAATTGGTGGCTGACTAAATACTTTTTTGCCCCACTGTATATATATACGTATAGGTGCGCACCCTACCCAAGCCACCATTTGCTATCAATCACCTGGTCCCAGCTGGTAATTACTCACCGACACCTGGTGATCGCCGAGTATTACTGACGGGGGAGAGAACTGTATGTAAACAATACAGATCCCTCCCCTGTCAGCTCCTGCACACTGCTTTGTATGGCTCTGCTATGCAGAGCCATACAAAGCAGCAGGGCTTTCTTTCTGCCGGAACGCGGCGGTACTGCGTTCCGCCACCTTTTTCTTCTTGTCCCCGCTCACCGACTGCCTCTGCAGAGCTGACAAGCTATGCAGAGCAGCGAAAGTGACAGGTGCCGGACGCGGCTTGTTTATGTCATGCTTGCGCGTGCCCGGCACCTGTCACTGCCGCTGCTCACAGCCGGTGAGCGGGGACATGCACGCTTCACCCCCCCCCCCCCTCTACCGCCAGCGTGTAAACATCGGGGGCGCGGACGATGGGCGAGGACACTATGCACGCTTCACCGCCCCCCCCCGCCGGCGTGTAAACATCGGGGGCGGCGCGGCGACATCAACGGCAGTGACAGCGTGGACGCAGGGGCCGTACAGCTTGGAGTAGGTAAGCTGCGCTCGGCTCCCTGTCACTGACTGCAGTATCATGTATTGCTCTAAATTTTTACTCTCTCCCCAGCCTGTGCCCACCTAAACTATCCCAACCACCTGTGCCCACCTAAACTATCTGAGCCCACCTAAACTATCCTCACCCACCTGAGCCCACCTAAACTATTTCAGAACGCAATTGCTCAGCGCTCAGCGGCGCCGATCGAGAGCGCCCCTCCTGTGCATGAGGAACAGGAAAGATAAATTCAGTGATGGACGGTATTTTTTGGAGGAAAAGGTGGCAACCCTAGGGGAGCCTGTAGGAGCAGGCACATCTACCAGACAGGGTACACATGCATGCTAGACTGATTTTATATCTATGCTGGACGTTTACAAACGGCCTGCCATGATTTTATATCTATGCATGTGTTCCTGGTGTCAGTACGGTACTGATTTTATATCTATGCGTGTGTTTCTGGTGTCAGTACGGTACTGATTTTATATCTATGCATGTGTTTCTGGTGTCAGTACGGTACTGATTTTATATCTATGCGTGTGTTTCTGGTGTCAGTACGGTACTGATTTTATATCTATGCATGTGTTTCTGGTGTCAGTACATTAGTCATTTTATATCTATGCATGTGTTTCTGGTGTCAGTACGGTACTGATTTTATATCTATGCGTGTGTTTCTGGTGTCAGTACGGTATTCATTTTATATCTATGCATGTGTTTCTGGTGTCAGTACATTAGTCATTTTATATCTATGCATGTGTTTCTGGTGTCAGTACATTAGTCATTTTATATCTATGCATGTGTTTCATGCAGATCATGCAAGAGGCAGCCGGGGGTCCGATGACATCATTTCCCTTATATGGTATGTACGGGAAATGATGTCATCGGAAGCCCCTCCCAAATTTTACTTGCATTCCTGTTCTCTAAAGGGGTGGTCCTAGGGTTTGATGGGGGCGTGGCCAGGTTTGGGTGGGGGAGTTCCACCACCTTTCCTCTGAGAAAAAAAGCCCTGCAAAGCAGAGTGCTTACAATTGAAATAACACACACAGCATTTTGTGAAACAGCATCCAGCACACAGGTAACCCTTTGATTATTATTATTATACAGTATTTATATAGCGCTAACAGTTTGCTCAGAGCTTTACAATATAAAGGGAGACAATACAGTTTAATACAAGAGGGTTAGGAGGGCCCTGCTCCTTGGAGCTTACAATCTAAGAGGAAGGGGCTGGTGGTACAAAAGGTAATAACTGTGGGGGATGGACTGGTAGGAGGAATAGAAGATTCTGTTATTAGCTGAAAGTGGGATAGGCTTCCCTGAAGAGAGAGGTTATCAGAGATCGGCTAAAAGTGAGCAGAGTAGGCGATAGTCTGATAGATTGGGGTAGAGAGTTCCAGAGGCTGGGGAAGCTCTGTAGAAGTCCTGGAGACAAGCATGGGAGGAGGAGACAAGGGAGCTAGAGAGCAGGAGGTCGTTGGAGATGCGGAGAGTACGGTTTGGGTGATATTTGGAGACAAGATTGGTGATGTTATTTAGGGCAGAGTTATAAATGGTTTTATATGTTATTGTTAATGTTTTGAATTTTATTCGTTCGGCAATGGGAAGCCAGTGGAGGGATTGGCAGAGAGAGGTGGCAGATATGGAACGGTTAGTAAGGTGGATAAGTCTGGCAGCAGCATTCATGATAGACTGAAGAGGGGATAGCCTGCGATGAGGTAGGCCAATGAGGAGGGAGTTACAATAGTCATGGCGAGAGATAACCAGGGAGTGAATAATTTGCTTAGTAGTTTTAGAGGTTAAGAATGGGCGTATCTTGGAGATAAGATTTGGACAGTGATTGGATTTGGGGCTGAAAGGACAGATGGGAGTCTAGGATTACACCTAGTACCCTGGCATGAGGGGAGGGACTGATGGTTGTATTACTGATTTTGATGGAGAATCAGGGGAGGGGTCATGGGCTGGAGGGAATAGTATGAGCTCAGTTTTAGAAAGACTGAGTTTTAGTGGAGTGACATCCATACCGATATGTCACTTAGTAGGTTAGTAATGCGAGAGGAGACTGAAGGGGTGAGGTGAGGAGTAGAAAGATAGATTTGTGTGTCATCAGCATAGAGATGGTACTTAAAGCCATGGGAGTTTATCAAGTGACCAAGGGAGGAGGTGTAGATGGAGAAGAAAAGGGGTCCAAGGACAGAACCTTGAGAGACCCCCTTTGATCGCACCACATGTTAACCCCTTCCTGCCCCGTGCCATTAGTACTGTGTCAGTACTTTATATTAGCACTGATCACTGTATTGGTGTCACGGGGATGTCAGTGAGACCAAGTCAGTTCCCCCCCATGTCAGAAAGCCCGCCACAATCCCGCTATAATTCGCTGATCGTCGCCATTACTAGTAAAAACTAGTTTTTTTTAAATTCCAGTATATATATCGGCATTTGTAAATGCTACAACTTTCACGTAAACCAATTAATTTACACTTATTGGGATAAAGCTTATCAAAAGACGTAGCAGAATACATTTTGCCCTAAATTTATGACAAAATTAGATTTTTAAAATTTTTTTATTGGACATGTTTAATAGCAAAAAGTCAAAAATATTGTTTTGTTTCTCAATATGGTCAATATTTTTTTCCTTTACAGCACAAAAAATAAAAATCACACAGGTGATCAAATACCACTGTAAGAAAGCTCCATCTGTAGGAAAAAAAGGATGGAAATTTCATTTGGTTGCAGCGTTGCATGACCGTGCAATTGTCAAAGTAACACAGCGCCATAACACAAAAAATGGTCTGGTCAGGAAGGAGGGTAAATCCTCTGGAGGGCAAGTTGTTAAAGGGGATTGAATGGCCGGATAGTACTTAGGGATGAGCTCCAAGTTTGGTCCCAGCTCAATGTCCCATAATACATAGCAAAAAAAACATCATTGGCCCTGAACAGAGGTCAGGTGCACAACATTATTCGATGGTTTTTGGCCAAAGTCCCAGCTCACACACTAAAAAGGCTGCTCTCCCAAAAGCTCTTTGCCAGTGTGTTGGAGTTTAGTAAAAGTGAGGGACACCTAGTGCTTTTAGGAAGAGAGAGTTTGTGAGTGTATAGTTCTACTACAGAGGTGTACAGTGCTATATACAGTACTATATTCAGTACTTTGGTACATTGCTGAAAATTTCTGTTTATGCCTCGGTTCGTACTATGAACCGCATATGAATTGCACAGGAACAGCACCGCATTTCTGTGCAATTCACATGCAATTCAGTATGTAATGGGGAAGTCCTCTTGTTGGTGGGACTTTAACAGCACAATTCTCTTATGATAAACTTGAACATTTCAAAAGTTTAAAAGATATGCTGTTTTATTTTACAATCTTACAAACAGACATAAAGCTACAAAACAAATTATGGCGGTGTCATCAAAGATGGCATTTCCAATGTAGAGGTGGGTCATGCATAAATCGCACTTGACGCGACCATTGGCAATCTCTTCCTCAGAAGTGCTCAAGAAGGCACGACGCCTACAACAGACATATATATTAATATACATTTTATAACTAAAAGGTTGTGTCAGTATTAACAATGTAGTAATCTACAGTGTAATTATACACTTACATAGCCCCATGTGGGGTAAGAACTGTCAAGGAATTAAAAACCTGTTTTTCCATTAACACAGCCAAGGACTCTTCATATATCTCTGGCAGGAATGATAGAACAGAGAATGAAAGAAAAAGAAAAACCAGCAGAGGACGAACGCCACCCAAACGCCTCCTGAAGGGGCCTCACCCAGCTGCACCAGCAACAAGGCCAGTTGCTCGCTGATGCTGATAGGGTAGTACTGTAAAATGGACAATAAAACAGTCAGTGTTAATATTAGTTCTGTTTTTAAGATTGCAAAAACAAAACTGCATATCTTTTAAACTTTTGAATTGTTCAAGTTTATCATATAAAAGAAATAGAATTGTGCAGTTAAAGTCCCACCAACAAGAGCACTTCCCCGTTGTATCTTTTAGGGATGAAGGCACCCCTTGTATCATACCCCTTTCCCTCTTTGCAATTCAGTATGGTGCAATTTCAGCCCATTCATTTTGTGATGCATACTGTACACCAATTTTGAAACCGCACTGTAATGGATTGCATGGTTGTTTTGAACCATGTGATCCAATGCAGGGAAATGCACTGCATTTGAACCTGCATTTTGAGTGCTGTTAAGATTGCGCTGACACCCGCTGCAGATCACAAGGGCAGTGAGATTTAAAGGCAGTGCAGGAAACGTGCACGGATCGTGGATGTCTGCACCACATTCTAGTGTGAACCTAGGCTTGAGGGACTAGGAAGAGTGGAACGTACACCCACCTGCATTCACTGTGATTTGAATAGATCCAAGAGTCTATTTAGGACTACTTTTTACTTTTTTTGTGTGTGTGTCAGCAACAGGTTCTGTTGCTCTCTTTCTCGTGAAGACTGAGATTGAGTGCTGCAGTCACTTTTGCAGCAGCTGTTTTCTTATCCGGGTCACAATACTGCGCAATGTCCTTTTGTCTCTTTCCGTCAGTTGAACAAGTCGTCTGCGCTTATGCTTATCACTTGAACAAGTCGTCTGCGCTTATGCTTATCAGACGTTTCCCTGGAAACTGTATATGCCGTCATAACCTTTGATACTGTACCTTGTGCAGGGCTGCTGTTAGAAACCACTGGGCCCCATACAGCCAATGTAACAGGGCCCCAAATAAACACAGTTTAATATGCTTCAGTTAAGAATGAACACCACTGTGATCATTCAGGAAAGGAAGGGGCTGGTAAATGTGACATATTTACGGACCCTTCCCACACTCTCCATCCTATTGATCCCAGGGGCAGACTGACCATTTGGAAACTCGGGCACTGCCCGAGGTCCTGGGGTCAGTAGGGAGCCCCATGAGATGCCCCTGGTACCTTTTTCATAGGCTTTTTTGAGTTTGGGCAAGGACACAGGGGCCCCATGATCCCCTATTGCCCGGGGCCCCATGAGCTGTCAGTCCACCCCTGATTGATCCCATTGTATTCTTGCGTCTGCCTGTAGGAAGGAGAAGAGGGAATCTGCCATCACTGCGGGGGGGGGGCTCACAAGGGGGCTTGGGCAGCATGGGGAAATGTATGATGCACTGGGAGGGTGCTGCAGAGGGATCAGTTCCAGTAATTGTCCCCACCCCTGCATAGCTGATCACCCTCCCTGCTCACATCCATTTCACCCTGATGCCTGCGCCCCCTGCTGGTCTTTGGCCTGTACAGGAGGACCAGTGGTACCCCCTTATTCACGGCCCTGACCTTGTGACACAGCAAATAAATTGGTAACTTCAATCATAGAGGAACCAGCTATGCAAGCACCAACACTTTGCCCTCTTTGAAGCTCAGTAAGCTCTAACACAACTTCAAATTACTAGCAGCTCATGCAGGGAATGTCAATAGTGAGGCTTCCCACCTGTTAGCTAGGTGTATCATCACACAGGGGACACAAAGAATATTACATCACTTCCACTTTCAATGCAAAACATGTTGTCACGTTCACACCTGCAAATCATGCTGTGCTTCCATTTTTTTGTCTAACCTCTGTATATCCAGTGAAGTGACTGGCTTCAGGTGATACACAGAGATAAAATAAATCCTCCTACATAAGTTGTACCTGTTTGTCTGCAGTATTCTGGTTGAATGAAAAGGGGAAAAAATGATCCACCTACGGTCTGCCAGGGAGTGAAGCCTGATAAATACCAGGTTTGGCAATAAGCAATCACAGAGATGAGGTAAGTTTATGCAGTCCTGTGAGTTTGGTTCAGAGCATGAACATAACAATTCTCAGCACACCACTGATTGCTTCTATGGATCACAACAAATATAAAATCCCAAATTTGATATGCATTTGTGTTTCATGTGAGATAAAAGCAAACCTGTATTAAGATAGTATAGAGGTAGCCATTGTTCCTGTGCTCATCCAGGAGCTTTGCAGTCACTATCCCAGAACCATCATACCTGTTAGGAGCACTGACTCTGCTCTGGTTTTACTGATCTGCATACTTGTTTTGGACCACTGTCTCACAAAGTACTATAGCCAGCGGCAGGCAGACAAGTAGCATTTCTGAAGAAGGACAGCAATGTCAGCCCTATATTTCTCTCAATTCAGGTTTCACAAATCAGGATTACACACCTCAAAAAAAGGGTCAGTATATATTAACCACTTACCTTCCAGAGGATTTACCCTTGTGTGATTTATGCAGATTAATGCAGCTCAATGGATAGGTTGTGTACAAACCCTAAAATTGCAGGTAAACTTTAACATGGAAATGTAACTTCATAAGTTATTTTCAATCCTTTAAAATCTTTCATTAACTACTTGCCCTCCTGAGGATTTACCCCCCTTCCTGACCAGGCCGTTTTTTGCGTTGCGGCACTGCGTTACTTTAACTGACAATTGCGCGGTCATGAAACGCTGCACCCAAGTGAAATTTACATCCTTTTTTCCCACAAATTAAGCTTTATTTTTGGTGGTATTTGATCACCTGTGTGCTTTTTATTTTTTGCGCTATAAACAAAAAAAATCGACAATTCTGAGACAAAAACAATATTTTTGACTTTTTGCTATTAAATATGTCCAGTAAAAACATGTAAAAATCAAATTTCATCATAAATTTACACCCAAATGTATTCTGCGACATGTCTTTGCTTAAAAAAAAATCCCAATACGTGTAAATTAATTGGTTTACGTGAATGTTATAGAGTTTACAAATGGTGGTATAGATACTGGGATTTTTTTTTCTACTAGTAATAGCAGCGATCAGCAACTTTTAGCAGGAATGCGGGACTGAGGTACTGTGGGACTGCGGCAGACATTCTGACACTGGGGGGGAACTGACTTGATGTCACTGACATCCCCAGTGACACCAACACAGTGATCAGTGCTAAAAAAAAGCACTGACACTGTACCAATGGCGCTGGGCAGGAAGGGGTTAATATGAGGGGCGATCTAAAGGGTTAAATATGTGTAGGGAGTGTTGTACTAGGGGACGGGAGGTGTGTGCTTCACTGTAAGCACACTTCTCTGGATGGCTGTGCTGTGCACAGCCATCCAGAGCAGTATGCCGGAGCTGATAGTGAGGAAGACTGTTAGTAAACAAAACAGCCTTCCTCCCCGTCAGAGATGCTCGGTAATCACTGGGTACCAGCATATAATTACCGTGACTTTGCACACCCGTGCCACCCTGTAGCAGTATTTCTGCTATAGGGTGGTCGTGAAGCAGTTAAATACCTTCTAAATGCGGAAGTAAAATAAACAACTGCAAATTTTTGTCTTTATAAATAATTACTGAAGCTGAAAAATAACTAGCAATTGTCACTGGATACTGCAGCCTTTTTCAACCATGGTGCCTAGGCACCCTGGGTGCCTACAGGTGTCTTTAGGGGTGCCTTGGCAAAATACCTAAAAACTGGCCAAAAATTACACACAAGCCAGCAGATACAGTACATCAGCCTGTATTTTAGTGACACAAAGCCACAGGTTTTTATTGTGCACTACTACAGCCTTCAAGCCACCGGTGTTCTAACAACTGGTGGTGTCCCAGTTGATAAGGAGGACATTTGGCACATGCACAGCATACTCGTTTGCCTCTACTCTGCTCCTCTCCTTGAGCACTGCGGTCACATTATCTGAGTGAGGGAGAGAAACTAGGACAGGAGAGAAACATTGGAATACTAGTCAGTACCAGTGTAAAAAAGGTGTATTTGCTTTGGAAGAATAAATCACCTCTAATATTGGGTGTCCTACATGTGTGGATGTTGCTGCATTATGTAAAACTGTAAGTTTAGTTTTTTCACATTTTAGAATGGGGTGCCTCAAGATTGTGCATAATTTTCCACTTATGCAATGTCCCCTTTATCCCTTACTCTTGTCTAGGTGATAATTATTGTTGTGTTCCTATTTCAAATTTCAAATATTCATCCCAGTCAAACTTTATTAACTACAATTTTTTACCTTGCTCGCAGTTTATACCATCAGTACAGCCAAAGCATTGCCCACTTCCTGCCACAGAACTTCTCCAATATATAAAGAGCTTTCTGCTATATATTGTTTCTGCATGGTCATTGGCAGTGGTGAGAATATAGAATATAAAAATCCCATAGGACTAACAAAAATGCCAAGCCTTAGATTTTCAAACTAAAAGAAATTGAACATTCCTCTAGATAATGAATAGCTTGCTATTCATCTCCTTGCATAGACAGGCAGTCACCATCTCTGGGACTTTTCTAGTGCAATAAATTCTGATACAGTAAGATGTTTAATGGGTCTATATAAATGATTGGTTAAACAAAGAATACTATGCAAAAGAGAGAAAATAAAAAAATATTAAATTATACACATTAAAGATGGCACTTGAGCTTAAAAAATCAATTTATATTTTACTGACACCTGTAAATTCTACTCAGTAAACCCATGATTCATAGCATACTTGAAAATGGGGAAAGAATTGAAAAGTAGTAAAAACAAGTGGTAACACAGTACAGAAAATGAGCTCTGCCAATGGTGGGACATCAAAGATCAATGATGCTGGTGCTCAGAACACAGATCATGACTAGAACCGTGGCAATACCTGAATGAACCTAAAAAATTATATTTTATTCCATTGGTTTTTTTATTGCAATAGCTACACTAAATCATTTTAATTTGAACTAGAGCTAAACAAATGTTTTACTTGCCACATGGTGACACCACAGGGAAGCTGAAATGTATTCATAATGATGCTGTTGCATTCCTAATAAGAATGTGCCTAATCCCAAGGAAAGATGCCATGTCAACAGGGGACTGGTGGCTGCCCACTGGAAATGGATGGAAATCACTGGTTTCCAGAGGAATATATAGACAGCTCAACTATGGGGACATTTCAAAGAGTGGCAGCCCACCTTTCTGTATATCAGATAAAATAAATACTTCAAAACATCTAAAATGCTGTGAAACTAGTTCTGAAGACAGATAATACTACAAGTAGTTTAAACCATAAATGTCAAATAAAAATATTACTTTGTTGTGAAACATGCAATATTTCTGAGTTGTGAAATAGTCTAACATGCAATTTCCACATTCCACTCAAGTCACACACAACATGTTGGTGACACACGGGCTGGAGCTTGTAGAACAGGCATCTTTCTCATACATACATCAAGGTCAGATTTGCCATAAGGCATTATAGGAGCCTTAGTAGTGCAGGATCAGTGCATAACATAGAACATTTGTTTTTATTTTTGCCTTGTCTTTTTGTCCTATCTGTGGTGTTGAGGGGGTGGGAAGGGTATGAGATACCATGGCTTCAGAAAGGTAAATCAAAACTGTAGCATACAGTATATCGTTAAACAACTACTGTTCAGTCATGAACTTTCCCTCACAGAAGAATTTTTGCAGCTAAGGTAGCATGTGGCATCCATTTTCTCTAAAGGCTCTTGCTTTTTTAACAATTCGGATGATTCTGTCTCCAGTAACAGATCATAGTTTTCTAGGCAAAACAAAAGGTTTAGTATATAAATATCAAATATGGATAACTATTTACTCAAGCCTGCTTTTTCTTTTTTGATCACTGAACTGAATGTAAAACAAATGCTTTGACCTGTAGAAGGAAATAAAATCTGCCTCAGATGACATCTTTTTTTATCTGTTTTTGTCAACAATATTGCCATTAGACATCATCATTTCAACAGCAGCTCCATTCACATCCACACAGAAAGCCTGCTGATAGTTTAAAGTAATCCATGTTTATAGGTTTTGAAAATATGAATTGATGGAAGGTCCCCTTAAAGATTTGCACAGCAGTCAGGTCCGGGAGGTCTTTCCTGTGGGAATATGTTCTAGTGTGACTGAGAGCAGTTAGCCAAGTAGAAGGTTCCAGTTCTTTTAACACCATTCTGTAAAGGTCTGGGAATGGATACTAGTTGCTGGAATGTTGTCCATTCTTGCCTGATATAGGATTCTAACTGCTCAAGAGTCCTGGCAATTCTTTGTCATTTTTTTCATTTCAAGATGTACCAAAAATTTGATGAAATGTGTGGACTGCAAGCAGGCCAGTTAAGCAACCAGACTCTTCTATGAAGCCATGCTGTTGTCATGGATGCAGTATGTGGTTTAGCATTGTCCTGCTGAAATATGCAAGGTCTTCCCTAAAAAAGATGTCATCTGCATGGGTGCTGCTCTAAAACCTGGATATAACTTTCAGCATTTATGGTGCCTTTCCAGATGTGCAAGCTACCCATTTCATACACACTAATGCACCTCCATACCATCAGAGATCCAGGATTTTGAACTGAGCACTGATAACAAGCCAGAAGGTACCTCTTCTCTTTAGTCTGGAGGATGTGGTGCCCATAGTTGCCATAAAGGATTTCAGGTTTCAGTTTGTATGACCAAAGAACAGTTTTCCACTTTGCAACAGCCTAGAGAATATGGTGGCATTTCTGGATCAGATATGGTTTCTTCTTCTTGCACGTTAGAGCTTTACCTTGCATTTTTGGATGGTACAGCAAATTGTTCACAGTGATTTTTGGAAGCATCCCTCGCTTTTGGAAATAATCTGCATGGGTGTACAAGGGTATACACAGGTGTACCAAAATGGCCGCCACGCAGGAAATGCATCACTACGTTGGGCCGACGCGTTGCAACACAGTGTCATGTGACTTCCTCGGGGCTCCCTGAGGAAGTCACATGACACTGTGACGCAACGCGTCGGCCCAACTTGGTGACGCATTTCCGGTGTGGCGGCCATTTTGGTACACCTGTGTATACCCTTGTACACCCATGCAGATTATTTCCAAAAGCGTGGGATTGGAGCCCTGAACTGTTACTAATTTTAATGTAAGTGCACTTTCTATTGTTTGTGACACTTGGTAATAAACATATTACGCAATGGAAGCTTTATATACAATGTGAGCAGTCGTTTGGAGTGATACTTAACTGGAGGATCTGTGAGAGGGATCCTAACAAATGCTTTGACTCGCAAGGGTCGAATCCTTAAGGTGAGAGGCTGATTCAGCCGGTGTTCGGGTGATCTTCTGCTCAACTATCAACTCCTATATACAAATATCAGCACAAGTGTTTTGTGTTCACCTGAGTGTGATCATCTTCATTTTTTGGATTTTATATACACAGAAATATATGTTGTTTGTGTGCAGGTGCACGTATTGAGTTCACATATATACACGTTTGGATTGTTTCACTTTATGGGGTTTATATATATGTATTAATGCACATTGTTGATGTATGTGTATATATATATATATATATATATTCATTTGCAATAAGCACGTATTATGTTTTAGTTGATATGATTATGTTCACTTTAGTGATTTAGGTTTAATCACATATATGTTTTATGTGCATGATTTCACATTAGTGGACACTTATTTCTTATTTGATATTTATCCACTAGGTATTTTGGTTCACATGTTTATTTTTATTTAAGCGAGTAGCGCTACATTGGTTCCACATGTTAATAATAGTGTAATACCGCCAATCACATGATAATATGACCTTTATTAAAACTGCTCACATCAAATAGCCTTTAAAATCGCTTAGTTTAAAGTGAAGGAAATCGCTTAGTTTAAAGTGAAGGAAATCCAGGAAAACGTCCAAGTAGTCACACTGCGATTATTTCCCTTCTCCAAAATGGCCGCCAGTCAACTTCCGGTTCCGGTGTACGTCTTGACGTCACTTCCCTTGACGAGTTTCGTCATCGACCTATTTATAAGGGGTGAATTTTCTCAGTTTAAACATTTGATACTGTTTGATTTTTTTTGTAAATAAAACATTGGTTTATGATATTTGAAAATCATTGCTTTGTGTTTTTATGTAGATTTTACACAACATCACAACTTTTTTGGAATTGGGGTTGTACTTGTGAAGTTTGTGTGATAGGTAGTGTTTGTATAGCTCTTGCTTTGTAGATGGTGAGCAAGACTCTTGTTCTCTAAGTAGGCCCTTTAATGGTTGCTTCCCCCACTGGCAGAGTAATGGAGTGGATGCGTCACGTACCTGGTGGATGCTGAGTTGAGAGGGCTGCCCTTACACTTCTTGTCCTGTTTCCCCTGAGGGATGATGACAGGGTGTAACAGGCCATGGGTGCCTCTAGGACATCTGGTTTGAAATATCTTGATAGCTGGTAGGAAGCTGAAGTGGACCAGCTGGCAGCAGGCAGATGAGAAGTGGACAGCAACAACTGGGCAGCAGGAGTACAGAGTCAGAAACCAGGAGAAGAGTTAGAGCCAAGCCAATGTCAGTGGCAGGTAAGCAATAGAAGTACCGGAACAGCAGACAGGAAGCAGGGTCGGGTCACAAGTCTGAACACTGTCAAAACACTAAGACTCATGTGCATGTACATGTGCACATGATTGTGTGGATGCTTGAAGGGTTCTAATATTGTGCTCAGTTCTATGGACCTTTCTGCACACATGTGCATTCCTTTGAGCATGAGTATTCCTTTGAGCATGGGCATTTCTTTGAGCATGGCTTTCCTGACAGGGTGCCCATATATAAGGTGGGTGAACCTAGGTTAGAGGACAAGAGCATGAGGACAAGTTGTGCATGATGGCCATGTGAAAATAAGCTGGGTCCCCTTTACATGTAGGTAATCTTTCTGTTAGGTTATCTTTTCTGAAGTACATTAGAGAAAAGGGTTGTATAGGGTCAGTGACCATGTCTAGGAATCCTCTGAGCCAAATGCAGGTGAGGTTATCCGTGAATAGTTAGGGAAACCTGACATGTTAAGCATTTACTACCACCAGAGTTGCCTCACCTATCGGTTCCTTTAAAGAGGTTTGCAGTTAAAGCAATGCTGTCATATAACATAAATTTAGATCACCTTGCTTAGTAAGTATGTAGAAACTGACAGGAAGCTGCAGGTTAGGGCTTGTCTATGAAATGAGGAAGCTCTAACTTTAGATGATGATTACACCTTATGGTTTTACTCAAGAGAGGTGCACACATTTTAGAATTACTGCCAACTTTTAAAGTGATTTCCAGGAACACCTTGCTACTATGTATGTAAGTATATTACAATTATTATCATGCCATGAGATGTTTAATGGACCTCGGTGCATCACTGTATTCAGCATGATATATTTTTTAATTTGTGATACTTTTTTATCCTAAAGTTATGAAAAAAAGCCTGATACTCACTTGCCCTGTGCCCACAGCCTGCCCTCTTCACCTATATCTAGATGGTTATGGCAGGTTGATAACTACTAATGGGTCCTTAAGTACCCAACCATGGTCTACTCTCTGCATAGCTGGCTGGCTGACTGTTAACTCACTAATTCATTGAGTGATTAAGTCATGTATCCTCCTACATATGGTATAACTCCACAAGGCTGAGTAGTTTTGGCCGGAAATAGAACACCTGTTGCTGGTGGCACTGTGGTCCCCAGACTTCAATGGTGTAGTTCCCGTGTTCACCAACATACAATGCCTGACTTGCAGCAGAGAGTATTTAGTCCCACCTTGGAAGTCACACAGTGCATCAGAATGTCCCCTGTGTGCCTGTATGCTCTGAGGTCTTGTTTACTTTTGCAGTTGGATGGGTGGTAAAAACACACAATTGAGCCACGTTTTTATACTTTTTGTGAACTGAGGCCCAAAATTTAAGTGTATATTCTTACTAATAATTTATACAGGGACAAAATTATGTCTCTCTCTCCAGAGTCTATACCTCTTTAATACAAGAAAGTAATTGGCTAGCTTTTGAAACTGCAGCTTGGCATTGCATGATAATATTAAATCTATGATCTACCAGAACACCCAGATCCTTCTCCACCATTGACTCCCCCAGCTGTTCTCCTCCTAGAATGTATGATGCATGCATGTTCTTAGTCCCCAAGTGCAACTTTACATTTATCAACATTACATCTCGCTTGCCACATAGTTGCCCAATTAAATATTGCATTGAGGCTGGCTTGTAATGACATAAGGACGTCCTTTTGCTACATAGCTTGGTGATATCTGCAAACACTGAAATATTACTTTTAATCCCAAACGTTATATCATTTTTAAACAGATTAAAAAGGAAGGGTCCCAACACTAAAGTTTGGGTACATGAGATTTGGAGCATTCCCATTTGTTCTGTGTTCCTAATGACAACATTTCCACCCAATCTAAATCTTGGAGAGCAGCCCTCGACTTTGGAAACTTTGAAAATTAAATGTTTATTTCTTTTCAGCATGTGCTTGCTATTTACAGCTATCAATTAATTAAATTAATTGTTTAATCATATCCACATAAAATAAAGTGTGAGAAGTGACCTTTTACAAGTCACCTCCAACCAGGCACCACCCCAATTGCAAAATATCAAATAAAGAAATTGAGTGGGATTTTATAATGTTCCTGACTAGGTGATACAGATATACAATTTTGTATTACAAGGAATTGATTAAAATTTCATGTTTAAAATAAAATGTAAATGCAAAAACATGTGTGCCACATCTGAACATATTATTACAGTAATGGTTAATCAGAACCAATCTTAAGTGTATCAACGCATTTTGCATGATATACTTCCTCGGGATCCACATTTGTAACCAAGTAGATAAAATGACTAAAAGGAACAAATAACAAAATAAGCATCATGTACAAGACATAGATATTATATAAGGTGATTGCTTTGGTGAAGACACAAAGGAAAAAAAAAGGAAAGAGGGGAAAAGGGAAGAATAAGATAAAGGCCAGCCAGGGTGACCATACCAACATAGTAGACAAGTCCACCATGGGGGGATGCACTAAAGGTAAGTCCAGGACTAGAGTGACCTTTCACCAGCCAGACTTAAAACAATTACATCTTACCTCAAATGATAACATGCATAATGTGCAGGGAGCTATTAGAGAAAATATTACTGCAGGGAGGTATTAGAGAAAATAGTACTGACCTGAAAACCTATGTGTCATAACCAAGGTTTAAAAAACAAAAAATACATAAAGGGACAGAGAGAAGAAAGATAAGAGCTCACGCAGAGATCCCACAGAACTATCAAATGAAACTGAATATTGATGTAATGTATAAAAAACACCTTTCTGTATCCTCCTTTCTCATACATTGCACAGGGCCAGAAATAAAGGATAAAGGCTCAATGTATTCTAAACCTGAATCACTGCCGGTATTAAGTAACCATCACAGCCACAGAGCACCTGCCAACAGAAATGCATCAAGACAACTAACTTACAGGGGGAAAAGGTAAGGTAAAGGTAAGAATATAGAAAAGCAAGACTGTATAAAAACATATCATAAAAGGACACCACCCCCCCCCCCCAACAATGGTTCCATCATATAATGCACAGATATCTTGCCAAGCAGCATAGTTCTAAGCTTACATCCGGCCAGGGCACATGAAAATGACATGTGAAGCGTCCCATTCTGATTCTTCTATTTATATGGCCGAAGAGAGGTGAAGTCAGCCCAAGTCCAGCATCCTCCAAGCCCTGACAAATCTGATAGATGCCAGCAAGGCATTTCTTCAGTGGGAATGTGAGGGAATGCAGTTTTGGCACCTCCAGTACTGAATGTATGTAATGGCAAGGGGTGCTGGGGTGTGCTGGAAGGTCTGTTTTGCTAGCTGCTGGGGGGGTCTATTGTCACTGGAAGGAATCTATTTTTGTGTGGCAGTCTATTGTTGCTGGAGGGTCTGTTGTTGCTGGGGGGGGTCAATTGTTGCTGGAATGGATCTACTGTTGAGGGAGGGGTCTATTGTTGCTGGCTGCTGGGAGATCTGTTGTTGCTGCTGGGGTCTATTGTCGCTGGGGTGGTATTTTGATGTGGGTGGCCACTGTTGCTGTGGGAATCTGCTGTTGCTGGGGGGTTTATTGCTTTTATTTTTATCATTAACAAATTTCATACAAGTTACTTAGTGCCACAAAATGATACTTGGCTCTGTATTCTCTATAAGAAGCAGTACTGCAAGGTGGGAAAGGGGTGGAACCAAGGGACTGTGCTCGAAGGTGTGGGGGGGGGGGCAGAGACAAGAAGTGACTCAGAAGGGGGGAGTTCCTGCACCTATTCTCTGAGAAAAAAGGTCCTGGATGCCAGGATATAGGCAAGACACTCACATGCCATAGTGCTGCCCCTTGGCACCACTGGCAGGAACATCACTTTCAGTGGTGTCACAACCGGAAAACACTAGACATGTTGGGGCGCCATCTTTAGACCACCTATTGCCCACATACTGAAAAGGGGACAGGCACCTATCTAAAAGGAACATCCAAAATACATGTACAAAAAGAGCCAGCAAAGCCGAAAGCATAAACTTCGCTTCTTATGGCATGCGAAAAGGGAACCACAGGACTCACCAACAGGGATATGTGGAGGACCAGCAAGACATGAATTCTAAAAGCCGCATAGTTGAAAACCGCATACACCAATTTATTAAACATAGACGTGTACTCACAATGTGTATAACAAACAGAGCAGTATTACAGAAAGACCAGCAGCAGGTTCTGGAGAGTGATGAAGTCATCATCATGAGGCTAAAGCTCCAGGACCCGCAGCCTGTCCTTCTTTAATACTGCTCTGTGAGTACATTTCTAAGTTTAATAAAGTGGTGTATGCAGTTTTACACTATGCGACTTTTGTAATTCATGCCTTGCCAGTCCATCACATATCCGTGTTAGCTAGTCTTGTGGTTCCCTATCCAGTCCAAACAGGAGAGCACAGTATACAAGTGCTATTAGGCCTCCTATAACATGGGGTATATGATTCGGGTAAGAAGCTGGTATTTACATCTGGTAGAATAGTCACATACAAACCACAGGGGAATCTGTCTGCTCACTGAAGAGTCTTATTTTTCAGCACTGTATTGTGGTGTTTGTATAATTTGCAATGAACTTTATTTTTCAATGGCACGAGTTAAGATCTTTACTTGATGATTTATTTATTTGTATATTTGCATTATTTATGCTATTTGCACATTATATGCATTTTTTTTATTATGAATCATGCATTTGCACAATCGAAACAAGTTTTTAAGATGCAGCACAGCATTATATGATGTAAAAAAAAGTTGTAATGCTAATGTTTGCCAAGTTCTTTTTTAAAAAATATAAAAAATACAAATCCCCCAAAAATGCCCCTTGTTGTAAATCAATCTCCAAATATGATGCTTCTACATTTCTGAAAGAATGGGTCGCTTTCAGGAGCTCAGTGAATTCAAACATAGTATCAGGATAGGTTGCCACCTGTGCAATAAGTGCATCAGTGAAATTTCCTTGCTATTAAATATTACACAGTCAACTGTTAGTGGTATTATAACAAAGTTAAAGTAATTGGGAACAACAGCAACTCAGCTATGAAGTGGTAGGCCACGTACAATCACAGTGGGGTCAGCGCATGCTGAAGCACACAGTGAGCAGAAGCTGCCAACTGTCTGCAGAGTCAATAGCTAAAGACCTCCAAACTTCTTGTGGCATTCAGATTATCACAACAACAGTGCATAGAGAGCTTCATGGAATAGGTTTCCATGGCCGAGCAGCTGCATCCAAGTCTTACATCACCAAGTGCAATGTAAAGCGTCGGATGCAGTGGTGTAAAGCACGCCGCCACTGGACTCTAGAACAATGGAGCCTGCACAGAGTCCTGACCTCAACCCAATATACCACCTTTGGAATGAATTACAGTGGAGACTGCAAGCCAGGCCTTCTCGTCCAACATCCATGCCTAACCTCACAAATGTGCTTCTGGAAGAATGGTTAAACATTCCCATTGACACACTCCTAAACCTTGTGGACAGCCTTCCCAGAAGATTTGAAGGTGTTATAGCTGCAAAGTGTGGGCCAACTCAATACTGAATCCTACGGACTAAGACTAGGATGCCAATAAAGTTCATGTACATGTATAGGTAGGCGTCCCAATACTTTTGGCAATATAGTGTATTTGGGCAGTGATGTCACTGCTATTCCTGCCCCTTTGCTTAAAAGAAGCATAGAATTCCAGTGATATTGGTCATTCCTAAGGATGCCGTAGGTGCAAGCACCTGTGGCTTCCTTAGGGGCCGTTGACAGTGGAAAGCTGTCATATATAGGAGCTGTAGATATACCACTCCTATATATGATGTATGGCTCCTGCCAAACAGGGGGTCAAATGGACTGAAATTTAGGTGTTCATTTGAACGCCTGAACAGCCAAAGTTTGGACCAAACCTACAATCAAACCAAACCATTGGCCTATCCTTATTCCTGACCTGTCTTGCTCCCTGTTATTTTGTACTCCCAGCTGACCCTGCTCTGCCTGAATCCTCTGTACATAGTAAGGAAGTTAGTTTTGACTTTTCATGCATGTTCACTTGTGTTCAGAATTTATGCCACATGTGTTCTTGTGTGTTTATTACAATGCATTTTTTCACTTAGGTTTGATGCTGGTTTTTATATACCTCATCACAATAGCACTGCAGTATATCAGCTCCAGGTCACACTCCAGTCTCTGCCACGGGCAGAGTTGCAGCATTGGCGGGCAGCACTGTGCACACCAGACAGTAAGGCCTCATGCACACAGGGCATTTTTGCAGCCACTTTTAGGGACATCAGGTGTTTTTTTTTACCTCTTCCAAACAGCCCTCCATGTTATATTGTGTGTCCATGCACACATAGACTTTTAGAAGCTCTTAGTAGCAGTAATGTTTACCAGTAGGAAAAAAACCCAGGGCCAGTGCGTCCAAGAGCAGCAGCATTTTGGCAGAAAAAAGCAACTGAGGTATGTAAACGCAGCTAAACGCGTGTCAACACTAGGCATGCTTGACCTTTAATTCGTTTTAATGACCAGAAAAAAATATTATTATGGCCAGTGAAATGAATAGTCGCCCAAGCGATTGACACTGGTAAATGCGCCTAAATGCTTTTAAAACCGTCAGACCCTTTGACAAGAGTCAAGCTTTTTTTCTGCCAAAATGCTGCTGTCAAGAGGAAGAGCATTTTTAAATCGTCCTGTGTGAATGAGGCCTTAGGGACCCTGACTGCAGGCAGTAGCACTGCCTATGTTCTCTCTGGAGGACAGTCCAGACATGTATGTGTATTTAGTTTGCCTACACTCTCTTTGTAATAATATTCTTGATCACCTGCATAAACTAATCCTTTCACAGTTTTAAACTGGCCTGATTCAACATTTTTGGTTATCCCATAAAGTATACTTTTTATTCATCATTTCCTTCATTTTTTTTACATGTTCTTTGTGGTTGTGTAAAATCACCCACAGTTTGAGAAGGTATTTGGTCATCATAATCACATGAACCCTGGCTCTGCTTCACACATTATGACTAAGGCCCCGCTCACATTGGCAATCCTGTGGCTAGAAGAAAGTTATTGTTAAAGGAACAGAGAAAACTTTCACCTGCTCTCAAAGTGTCTGCTGTCATTACCTGAACCAGTGAGGTGCCATTTCATTGATGCTCCTTTGCTGGTGGGCGAGATCCTGCAGAGATTCAGCCAATGATGGACCAGTGCTATATGAACAGGTGAAAGCTGGCAGGTTGTTGTCAGCAACAAGATTGTTTGTATCCCATGACCATAATTTAGTGTATAAAGCTCAATTGAATCTTCAGTTTAAATTAGTTACATATTTCCAGGAGCATCAAAATAAAAGGCATGCAAATTTGTAGTTTGTTTTCTTTAACACATGCCCCCCAGCCACTGTAGAAATACAGCGGCAGGGCGGCATGGCTGGGCAAAACCACGTTTTAAAACGTGTGTTTTTAAAACAGGTAGGGGGTGCGCACGAGGCGCGCCGCCACCCTACCTGTCCCGCCGATCACGGCCGCGGATGTAAGTCGCCGGGTCACAGCCAGTCGTTACCGGCTATGTCCCGGCGATTAGCGGCAATCAGTGACAGAGAGCACAGCTGCAGTAGCTGTGCTTTCTGTCAGTTCCCTAACAGCTCCAGGACACGCTGATTGGGACAGAAGAGTTTTATTGTCCCGATCAGCGATGTTCCCTGCAGTACACACCCCCGCCCCCTAGTAAAACACTCCCCTCACACAGTTAACCCTTTCACTGAATAATAAAGTTAACCCCTTCCTCCCCAGTGCCATTAGTACAGTGTCAGTTTTTTTTTTTTGCACTGATCACTGTATTGGTGTCACTGGGGATGTCAGTGACCCCAAGTCAATTCCCCCAAGTGTCAGAATGTCCGCCGCAGTCCCGCCATAAGTCGCTGATCACCGCCATAAGTCACTGATCGCCGACATAAGTCGCTGATCGCCGCCATTATTAGTATAAAAAAAAATTAAAAATCCCAGTATCTTTCCTGCCATTTGTAAATGCTATAACTTTCACATAAACCAGTTAATTTACACGTATTGGGGGTTTTTGTAGCAAAGTCATGTCACAGAATGCATTTTGGCAGAAATTTATGACTAAGTTTGATTTTTAAATTTTTTTATTACTGAACATGTTTTATAGCAAAAAGTCCAAAATATTGTTTTTTTTCCTCAAAATTGTCAGCCTTTTTATTTATAGTGCAAAAAATAAAAAACGCACAGGCGATCAAATACCACCGAAAGAAAGCTCAATTTGTGGATGGATGTAAATGTAAAGGATGTAAATTTGATTTATGTATTGCATGACCGCGCAATTGTCTGTTAAACTAGCGCACCGCTGTATAGCAAAAAAATGGCATAAATTGCAGTATCTATACTATAGTTTGTAGACGCTATAACTTCCACACAAAGCAATCAATATACACTTATTGGGATTTTTTTTACCAAAAACGTGTAGCAGAATACATTTTGGCCTAAATTTCTAACTAACTTTGAGTTTACTAATATATATTTTTTATAGCTGAAAGTAAAAAATATCATTTTTCTTCAAAATTTTTGGTCTTATTTTGTTTATAGCGTGAAAAATAAAAAGCGCACAGGTGATCAAATACCACAAAAAAAAAAGCTCTATTTGTGTGAAAAAAAGGACGTAAATTTAGTTTGGAAGCAGCATTGCATGACCGCGCAATTATCAGTTGAATTAGTGCAGCGCCAAGTAGCAAAAAGAGGCCTGGTCATTAAGGGGGGTAAATCCTCAGGAATGCAAGTGGTTAAAAACCATCCACAGCCTGAGCCTGTCTGCTGCCAGCATGATGCAGAGTCGGACCCTTGCTCCCTGTTTGGAAGTAGTGATCTTTTTTCAGAAATCTGGCATACCGCTCCCTGTGTCGGCGACAGAGTTCTCCAATTATGTGCATGGCTGATTGCAGAGCTATAGAGCTCTGCCTGAACAGGGGGTTTGTAGGACCTCTGCAATAAGACCTCTGCTTCCCCACAATGAGCAAGGGTGCAAATCTGTGGCTGCTGTCAGAGGACAGGCTTCTCTACTCAGGCTGTGCAAACAAAATAAACTGTAAGATTTTGAACACCTTTGTACTTTGAATGTATTTAGCAGTTTTAAACTAAAGAAATAAACCCACTTTATTCCATTAATCTCCCTGCTCAGTTTTCTGGGGGCCAAAAGGTGGCAACCCTACTTGGAGAATCCAGGGGTTTGCTAAAAGGTCAGTTTTTTTTAAGCGAATTTCACTTATGGTAAAAATAGATGATAAATTTGATGAAAGCAAAATAGGTAAGTGAAATCCATTTTACAAAAACCACTTCATTTATCACTAAAATACTAGCATAAATGTTATTTGTTTAATACATTTGACTTTCATTTGGCATAAACCTTTTACAGGGTGCTTACCATGATCAGATTTTATTTGTTTATGTATAATCTTTATCCAAAAGGAAATAAAAATGTAGCACTACCCCCTTAGGAGTCACTAAAAGATTTGGGTCCCCCTATAGTCCTGTATAGCCAGGCATCACACATCTTCACAAAAGCTTACATCCAGAGTCTGAAATAAGTCCTTGAGCTTTGGTTTAGTTTTTTTAGGGGATTTGAACTGTGATAGGGTTAGGGGTGCACAGGATGCCCAAGGGCAGGGGCGGACTGACCATTTGGAAACTCGGGCACTGCACGAGGGCCCGGGGTCAGTAGGGGGCTCCATGAGATGCCCCTGGTACCTTTTTCATAGGCTTTTTTGAGTTTGAGCAAGGACACAGGGGCCCCATGTTCCCCTATTGCCCAGGGGCCCCATGACTTGTCAGTCCGCCCCTGCCCAAGGGTACTGATAAACTGAGGACATCTTCCTGGAACAATTTACAAGCCTTCTCTGCAGCACAGTCCCTGTTGGAGAGCTAGCCAGTGTCTCCTTAGTGTACCACCCCAGACCCTAGATTATTATTATTACATCGAGTTTATATAGCGCCAAAGGTTTGCTCAGTGCTGTACAATAGAGGGGGGGGACAATACATGAAACAGTACAGCAACAACAAACAGCACATGAGGGGTTAAAGGGCCCTACTCTTTCGAGCTTACAATCTAGGAGGGAGGGGGTAGTGGTACAGGAGGAAGTGGCTGTGGGAGATGGAGTGGTAGGAGGAATGAAGGAGAACGGCTGTTAGGTGAGGGTGGCGTAGGCTTCCCTGAAGAGGTGGGTTTTCAGGGAGCACCTGAAGGTGAGGAGGGAAGGTGACAGTCTGATGGATTGGGGTAGTGAGTTCCAGAGGATGGGGGAGGACTTGGAGAAGTCTTGCAGTCGTGCGTGGGAGGAGGAGACCAGGGAGCAAGATAGAAGGAGGTCCTGTGAGGAGCAAAGGGTACGGGTAGGGTGGTACTTGGGAATCAGGTTGGTGAGATAGTTAGGGGCAGTGTTGTGAATGGCTTTGTAGGTCAGAGTTAGTAGTTTGAATTTGATGCGCTGGGCAATCGGGAGCCAGTGGAGGGATAGGCAGAGGGGGGTGGCAGAGGTGGAGCGGTTGGTGAGGTGGATGAGTCTGGCCGCTGAGTTCAGGATGGTCTGAAGCGGGGAGAGCCTGCACTGGGGTAGGCCAGTGAGAAGGGAGTTGCAGTAGTCAAGGCGTGAGATAATCAGGGAGTGTACGAGTAGTTTAGTCAATAATAAAAATAGTGCAGCGCTAACTATATAACATCATGATGAGAAGAAATATATATAAAAATATCTGATTAATGATAATAACATAAAAATCACATATCCAATGGCGCAATTGGTGACCCAATCATGAGATCATGAGATAGAATGAATCACAGTAGACTAGACGTGATCCCAATCCCACTCACTAATGTGAATAGTGAGCATTAAATTAGTATCATAAGTGAATAAGGCCCATACATAAGATAATGGTACTCAATTCCATGCGATAAAAATAATACAAGTGGTCACTGTCAAGGTCCTACCTTTTCCCTGAGGTTATGTTACTCCATGTGCTGGCGTCCATCTTGGATTCTGCTGTGCATGATGGGAATCCTTTTATGCCTTCAGGTTTCTGTGGTCCATCCCCCAGAGGGGTGTGGCTGATGACATATAAGCCTGTGGCCCGCACATGCTCTTTGCACTTGTGTCTTGTGTCTTTGTGTTGCTATTACTCTGTTCTGACTCTCGTGACTCTCCTGGTATCTGATTCGGCTTGTGACTTGACTATTCTTTGTATTCTTCTTTGATCTGACCCTCTGTTGCTGAACCCGGCTCGTGACCTGTGATTCTCGTCTGCTGTCCTGTACTGTTTTGTCCTGTTGTTGTTGACCTCGGCTTGCCTGACTACTCTTTTGTCTCTTCCACCAGCTACACGCCATTGGCGGCGGCCATTACCGCAGCTGAGGTGTCTCGGGGGCCGCGACCTGGTTCCTGGCTCAAGTCCATCCCCACCATCAGGGGCCCTGGTGAAGGGCAGCCTGGGACTTAGACTCCGCGCCCTGAGGGACTTCGGTCTGTGGGTGGTGGTTGTCGTCAGCCAGTGCGTTACATTGTTAGGCCTGCCTGTCCGTTCCTCGGCTCCTGCCCTGACAGTCACACAATACGCTTCAAGTGATGGTGAGTGATAATCCTCCTGTGGCTAAATTGCCCCCTCACCTCCACTCTGCGGCCCAAAAGGGCCTACACACCTTTAAGACCACTCAGGATCTTGATCCACACAATGACAGATATCACCAGCTGCTTTACTATGGACCTCTCATCCGGTAAGGTAGATTCAGGATAGACTGACTCTCGGTCTCAGCAGGATATACCTCTCACCCGGATGATATAAACACAGGAAGAATCTCACATAGCGTAATATGCCACAAGACTATGTGCTTTTATTAAGGTAAAACAATTAGCAACTCACATGCTGCAAAACGATCCACAACTCCATAAGGATGTATGGGTGTACTGCATGGGTATTTAGGATAGACTCAAGATGTACAAAAATGGCGGCCGTACCGGAAGTACGCCACCGCAACCGGATGCTGCGTCACCGCGTATCAACGCGTTGTGTCACCGTCACGTGACTTCGTCAGAATTTCCCTGAACAGAGTTAACAGGGTATCTGGTGCCTGTCACTTTAAGAGATTAACAGTCATTGTTAGGTGGCTAGTCTAGTTTTCTACCAGAGTGCTTCTTCCCCTATCCACCCAGGGGGTGTAGGTGTACTCACTCAGATCCTCTCCTGTACAGCTTGGGGGTTGGTGACTGCTAGCAGGCCTATCAGGTGGGCAGCTTCTCCCCTGCCATGTAGGTGGTCCTCTCTCAGCTCTGAAGTTTCCTCCTTTCCAGCTCCAGGCCTGAAGGTAGGCCCCATCCCACTGGGTCTCCTCACAACCACCTTCCTTCAGCCTCACATCTTCCTCACTATCTTCCACGTGAACTCTGCTGCAACTGAGCAGGCTCCAACACTTTTTAGGGGGTCCAAGCCCCTTGACAACCTCCTGTTGGAAATTGATTTGGATTCTTTAAGAGTGCAGCCAGCCACTCCGAAGGTCCACCCACTGCCCTCCTCCAAAGCCTCAGAGCAGAGGTAAATTCCAGCTGACCTGCAGAGCTTCTCAGCCTTGACCACAATTTGACACCATTCTGGTTATTACACCTGGGCTGCTGCTCAGCCCCTATCTAACCATTGGAGTGTAGCTCCCCCTTGCTACCAAGGAGGGCACTACAAGGTCTATTGCTGTAACTGCTTATAAAGTGTTAGCTGGAGTTCAGCTTTAATTTGTTAAGTCCATCTAAGCCTGCTAGTACATCTAACACTACTCTCTTCTTCTGGGGCCTCTTCAGGATTTGAATGATAGCAGCAGGAATCAATGGCTCCAGTTGCTGCTTTGGTGTCCTGTGAGGAGAGAGAGAGCAGCGCCACTGCTTTTGGGCACCGTGATGGATTGAGATCAGGCTCAGGTAAGCAATTTGGGGGGGGGGAGCAGAGCATTGAAGGTGTCTTAAATTAATGCATTCTCTGTGCATCCCTTAACCCTTTACAATCACTTTAACCACTTTCCAACTGCATAAATTAGTTATACAGTGACAGAGCAACTTTCCTGTGCTGCATCACATATCTAGGACATGATCTACCTCTTCTGGGTAGGGGGTGCGGGCCTGACGACTCGGCTGTGCTGTGTTTCATCACAGCACAAGTCTATTAGCGGGTCCCGGCCAATGATTGATGGCTGGGATCCGCTAATCGGTGAAGAGGAAGACAGAACAGAGCTCTGTGAATTTAAACAACACCGAGCTCTGTCCTGTCAACAAGAATGCAACGGTTTTTGTTTCCCTGCAGAGCAGGGAATAAAAACTGGCACATGCCTTAGTAAAATCAGCATACCGCACACACATAATCACTTCCTAGGCACACACCCTTTGATTGCCCCAGATGTTAACCCCTTCATACCCAGTGTTATTAGTACAGTGTCAGTGCATAATAATTAGCACTGATCACTGATTTAGTGTCACTGGTAATGTCAGTGGCAGCTAGTCAGCTCTCAATCAGTGTCAGATCCTGCCACACTATCACAGTCCCACTATCACTGACATTATTAGTAAATAAATAAAAATTTCAGTATATATACCGTCATTTGTAGATGCTATAACTCTCACGCAAACCAATTCATATACACTTTTTGGGATTTTTTTTTACCAAAGACATGAAGCAGAATACCTTTTGGCCTAAGTTTTTGAAGAAATCAGATTTTTAAAACATTTTTATTGAATATGTTTTATAGCAAAAAGTAACAAATATTGTTTTTTTTTTCAAAATTGTTGATCTTGTTTCATTTATATAATAAAATAGAAAACCCAGTGGTGATCAAATGCCACCAGATGAAAGCTCTATTTGTGTGAAAAAATGATATAAATGTAATCTGGGTACAGTGACTGCACTGTTGTCATATTCGCAGTGCCACATAATAAAAAATGGTCCCGTCATGAAGGGGGGTAAATCTTCTGGAGGACAAGTGGTTAAAAAAAAATCAAGGTTCTGTTCACTTTTAATATCCAGTCATGTACAAGGGAAAAGTATACAAGAGAAGATTTTTGCTAGCACACTACTGGAAAATTGAAGTAAACACAGCTTCCCCTCATTTACTAAGTAAATATTCACTGTGAAAATGAGCAGAGTTTACAAAGTATAGTAAAACATCCATGTGTTAACATAACATATTTTAAAATTCCTGAAATCAATGATTCACTATGACAGTTCAGCAACTTGCATTTTCAGGAGATGATAGCAGTGGCAGTGTCCAAACTCCTCCTCCTGTGGGATTTATATGAAACTGGTAGATCAACAGCCAAATACAAGTCTACTTTAATGAAAACTAGGAGGCAGCTACCACCTAGTGGATGTTTTAGGGTATTAAAACATTTGTTTAGTTTATAAGAAACACATACAGGTGAAACTCGAAAAATTAGAATATCGTGCAAAAATTCATTTATTTCAGTAATGCAACTTAAAAGGTGAAACTAATATATGAGATAGACTCATTACATGCAAAGCAAGATAGTTCAAGCCGTGATTTGTCATAATTGTGATGATTATGGCTTACAGCTCATGAAAACCCCAAATCCACAATCTTAGAAAATTATTATTATTATTATACAGTATTTATAAAGCGCCAATAGTTCGCTGAGCGCTGTACATTACAAAGGGGGGACAGAACAAGTGACAGAACAATACCAATACAATGCAAAACATGAGGGGATTGAGGGCCCTGCTCTTTGGAGCTTACAATCTAGGAGGGAGGGGATAGTGGTACAGGAGGAGATAGCTGTGGGGGATGGAGTGGTAGGAAGAGTGGAGGAGGTTGGTCAAGTTAGCAGGGGGTAGGGTAGGCTTCCCTGAAGAGATGGGTTTTCAGGGTGCGCCTAAAGGAGAGGAGAGTAGGTGATAATCTGATGGGTTGGGGCAGGGAGTTCCAGAGGATGGGTGACACCCTGGAGAAGTCCTGGAGGCGGGCATGGGAGGAGGAGACCAGGGAACTAGAGAGGAGGTCTTGTGAGGAGCGGAGTGTGCGTGCTGGGCAGTACTTGGATATTAGGTCAGTGATGTAGTTCGGGGCAGTATGGTGGACGGCTTTGTACGTCAATGTTAGGATTTTGAATTTGATCCGTTGCGCAATCGGAAGCCAGTGGAGGGATTGGCAGAGGGGGGTGGCGGAAACGGAGCGGTTGGAAAGGTGAATGAGTCTGGCAGCCGTATTCAGGATCGACTGAAGCGGGGATAGCCAGCGGCAAGGCAGGCCAGTGAGGAGGGAGTTGCAGTAGTCGAGTCGTGATATGATGAGGGAGTGGATGAGCTGTTTAGTGGTTTCTGGTGTTAGGAACGTGCGTATTCTGGCGATGTTGCGGAGGTGGAGTCTGCACGAGTTTGTTAAGGATTGGACTTGGGGCTGGAAGGATAGGTTGGAGTCCAGAATGACACCAAGTACTCTGGCCTGCAGGGTGGGTTTGATATTGGCGTTGTTGGATGTGATGGAGAAGTCAATGGGAGGTGGGGTCCGGGCTGGGGGGAAAACAAGAAACTCAGTTTTGGAGAGGTTCAGTTTAAGGAAGTGGAGCGACATCCAATCTGATATGTCGCTCAGTAGGTGTGTGATTCGGGCAGAGACCGAGGGGGTGAGGTGGGGGGTTGAGAGATAGATTTGTGTGTCGTCGGCATAGAGGTGGTAGTTGAAGCCGTGAGTGTGTATGAGTTGGCCAAGGGAGGAGGTGTAGATGGAGAAGAGAAGGGGCCCAAGGACAGAGCCTTGAGGGACCCAAACAGAGAGGGGGAGTGGGGGGGAGGTGGTAGCATTATAGGTAACGCTGAAAGAGCGTTGTGACAGGTAGGATGAGAGCCAGGAGAGAGCAGAATCTATGAGGCCGAGGGAGTGTAGTTTTTTGAGGAGGAGGGGGTGGTCGACTGTGTCGAAGGCTGCGGAGAGGTCAAGGAGTAGGAGCACTGAATAGTGGCCATTAGCTTTGGTGGTTAGAAGGTTGTTGGAGAGTTTGAGTAAGGCGGTTTCGGTGGAGTGTAGGGGACGGAAACCAGACTGTAGGGGATCGAGGAGGTGGTTGTCGTTGAGGTGAGAGCATAGGCGGGTGTAGACGAGGCGCTCGAGGAGTTTAGATGTAAAGGGGAGCAGGGAAATGGGTCTGAGGTTGTTCGGGTCATTGGGGTCCAGGGAGGGCTTTTTAAGTATGGGGGTGATGTGTGCATGTTTCAGAGGGGAGGGGAAAGTGCCTGAGGAGAGGGAGAGATTGAAGATGTGGGTGAGGGAGCGTAGGATGGAGGGGGAGGGAGGTCGTAGGAGTTGTGAGGGGATAGGTCGAGGGGGCAGGTGGTGAGGCGGGCATCAGAGAGGATCTTGGAGACTTCCTCGATGGTGGTAAGGTCAAAGGTGCGGAGTGTTGGGGGAGCTTCAGTATGAGGAATGTAGGGTGGGGTGGAAGAGGAGGTCAGAGCAGTGGTGGGGTCGTGGGAGAGGGGTGATGAGGGGGTAGCTGAGTGAGGGGGAAGGGGGTTGGAGGGAGTTTGAGTAGCGATGAAGTCCCTGCGGGTTATGTCGAGGGGGAGGAGGGATGAGGGGGGTAGCTGTGTGAGAGGGGACGGGTTGAGGGGGCGTGCGAGTTGCGGCAATGTCCTTGCAAATTGTGTCAATCTTGTTTTTGAAGTGATTGGCAATCTCAAGGGCGGTGAGTGAGGTGCTGGGTGGAGGTGGGGGTGGAGAGAGTAGAGAGTTGAAGGTGGAGAAGAGTCGGCGAGGATTGGAGGAGAGGGTCTTGATGAGGGTCAGGAAGTAGGCTTGTTTGGCTGCGTGGAGGGAGGAGGTGTAGGTGCGGAAGGCAGATTTGTAGCAGGTGAAGGCTTGTTGGGATTTTGTTTTGCGCCATAGTCGCTCCAGGGCACGACTGTGTCATTTGAGGGTTTTGGTGTGATCAGTCTGCCAGGGCTGGAGAGGTCGGGGTCTGATGTTGCGTGTGGTTATAGGCACTAGTGAGTCAAGGGCTGTTGACAGCGCGTTGTTGTAGGCAGTCATGGCCAAGTCGGGGTAGGACAAGGGGAGGATGCGGTCATGGAGTTGATCAGCTGCAGAGTGGAGGGGGGCAGGGTTAAGGTTGCGGAGGTTACGGCTGGTAGTAGTGTGACATTTGGAGGGTTAGGCGTTGGAGGACGAGGGGATAGAGAAGGTAATCAGGTTGTGATCAGAGAGAGGGAAGGGGGTGTTAGTGAGGTTGTGGGGAGCGCAGCGGTTGGAGAAGACAAGATCAAGAATATTACCGTTGGAGTGGGTGGTGGATTGTATGCACTGTGCAAGTGCAAAGGAGAAGGTTAAGTGGAGGAGACAGGATGTGTCTGGGTTGTCGAGGTTGACAGGGATGTTGAAATCCCCAAGGATGATGGTGGGTAGCTCAGAGGAGAGGAAGAGGAAAGAGGAAAAGTCATCCAGGAAAGAGGAAAAGTCATCCAGGAAGCGGGGTATGGATACAGGAGGCCGATATATCACAGCAATCTTCAGGGGGGTTGGGGAGAATAGTCTGACGCAGTGGGCCTCGAAGGAGGAGAAGGATAGGGAGGGGGGGTTTGGGAGGACTCGGAAGGTGCTCTGCGGTGACAGGAGCAGACCAACCCCACCACCTTTACGACCGTTAGTCCTGGGTGAGTGGGTCCAGGTGAGACCTCCGTAGGAGAGTGCAGCAGGGGAGGTAGAGTCAGTGGGCTGGATCCAGGTTTCCGTAATCGCTAGGAGGTTGAGGGAGTGGGAAATAAAGAGGTCGTTGATGGCGGTAAGCTTGTTGCACACCGATCGGGCATTCAGGAGTGCTCATGAAAACGGGGGGGGGGGATTTTAGGGAGCAGGGGGACAGATACTAAGTTGCGGGGGTTGCAGCAGGACGTGGAGGCAGGAGGGTGTTGTGCGGGTGAGGGAGGTGGTGGAGGGCCAGGATTTGAGGAGATGTCCCCCGCGGCTAGGAGGAGGAGAAGGGCGAGAAAGGTGGCATGGGAGCGGGATGTGCAGGAGCGTGAGAAACTACTAGTGGAGGTGTTCGGGTCAGTGGGAGAGTGGAGTAATAGGAGGAGGTGGTGGGTGCCGTAGAGGGGTGAAGGAAGCAGTGAGGAATATTATTATAAATTAGATTATAAATTATAATATTATATAAATTAGAATATTATATGCAATCAATAAAACAAGGATTGTACATACAACAGTATCGGACCTCTGAAAAGTATAAGCATGCATATGTACTCAGTACTTGGTTTGGGCCCCTTTTGCAGCAATTACTGCCTCAATGCGGCGTAGCATGGAAGCTATCATCCTGTGGCACTACTGAGGTGTTATGGAAGACCAGGATGCTTCAATAGCTGCCTTCAGCTCTTCTCCATTGTTCGGTCTCATGTCTCTCATCTTTCTCTTGGCAATGCCCCATAGATTCTCTATGGGGTTCAGGTCAGGCGAGTTTGCTGGCCAATCAAGCACAGTAATCCCACAGTCATTGAACCGGGTTTTGGTGCTTTTGGCAGTGTGGGCAGGTGCCAAGTCCTGCTGGAAAATGAAGTCAGCATCCCCATAAAGCTCATCTGCGGAAGGAAGCATGAAGTGTTCCAAAATCTCCTGGTAGACAGCTGCGTTGACCCTGGACTTAATGAAGCATAGTGGACCAACACCAGCAGATGACATGACTCCCCAAATCAACACAGACTGTGGAAACTTCACACGGGACTTCAAGCATCTTGCAGTGTGTGCCTCTCCATTCTTCCTCCATACTCTGGGTCCTTGGTTTCCAAGTGAGATGCAAAAGTTGCTCTCATCAGAATAGAGGACTTTGGACCACTGAGCAACAGACCAGGTCTGTTTTTCTTTAGCCCAGGTAAGACGTTTCTGACTTTGTTTGTTGTTCAGGAGCGGCTTGACAAGAGGAATACGACATTTGAAGCCCATGTCCAGGATCCGTCTGTGTGTGGTGGCTTTTGATGCACTGACTCCAGCCTCAGTCCACTCCTTGTGAAAGTCCCCAACACTTTTGAATGGCCTTATCCTGACAATCCTCTCCAGGCTGCGGTCTTCCCTGCTGCTTGTGCACCTTTTTCTTCCACACTTTTCCCTTCCACATAACTTTCTATTAATGTGCTTTGATACAGCACTTTGGGAACATCCAACTTCTTTTGGAATTACCTTTTGAGGCTTTCCCTCCTTATGGAGGGTGTCATTGATGGTTTTCTGCACAACTGTCAGGTCAGCAGTCTTTCCCATGATTGTGATTCCTATTGCACCAGACTGAGAGACCATTTAAAGCCTCAGGAACCCTTTGCAGGTGTTATGGCTTAATTAGCTGATCAGAGTGGGACACTTTGAGCCTAGAATATTGCACCTTTTCACAATATTCTAATTTTCTGAGATTGTGGATTTGGGGTTTTCATGAGTTGTAAGCCATAATCATCACAATTATAACAAATCATGGCTTGAACTATCTTGCTTTGCATATAATGAGTCTATCTCATATATTAGTTTCACCTTTTAAGTTGCATTACTGAAATAAATGAACTTTTGCACGATATTCTAATTTTATGAGTTTCACCTGTACAGTACATTGATTAACATGCCTCCCAACTTTGTTGTTTAAACTGCTAAACTGTATCCGAACATCGCAAACTGAAAATGCTTTTTCATTGATGTTTAATATTCTAAGCAAACTCACTCATCCACGCATGTCTCCAGGCTCCATTTGCTTGAGAAATCACTTTTGTTTTGTTGAGAAATCACCCTTTTGGATTTCTAGCTGTGGCCATCTTTAGTGATTCTTGCAGCATTTACTTCCTGGAATCCATCTGCCCTTAGGTCAGACATGCAGACAGGAGGGTGTGCTTAGGTGGAAAAGCCCCTTCTCCAGATGAACCAAAAAAATGCCCCAAAAGACTCCTGGGATGTATGATATCATTTTGACCTAGGCCAGAAACCAGGAAGCAACTTAAGAAATGTTAAAAAAATGTTAAAAAAAGAAAGTATAATATATCTACCTGTCTATTTTCCTTATGATGCTAGCAGCATAAGGATTAAAAATAGTCAATATTGATTGAAAGAGTTTAGTTCCACTTTACGAATGAGGGACACTATGGAATGAAGAAGATAAGCTCCACACACCATGGCAAAAATGGGCATGGCTAAATTGCACTGAATATTGGGTATGGTTTAAAGGAGCATTGCTATGTGGAATCTACACCACTGCACCACTGTGCAACATAGCAATGCCAGGCAGTGGAGTGTTGCAGAACAATGCTCAAATCTGTAAGACTGTCAGATTTGTTTCAAAATCTGGGGCAGTCAAGCAGAATCTGGGACTGTTGGGTGGTTTACTATTGCTGACTTAATTCAAAAAATACAAATTGCCTTGCTGACATCAATGCTTTATGATCACTGACTTGGCATTGAGAACATACATTTAGCAAGGACAGCCTCCATATTCTGTTTGTACAGATTTTCTTCAAACTATGGTGTCCGTTTATGAACCAGCGGTAATAGATCGCTGCTCAGTTCTCCGGCATTCTCGGAGAACACAGTTCTCCTGTGAATGCAGTTTATGAAGCAGTTCTCCGAACGAAGGGAGAACGGTCTCCAAACGCTGGAGAACATTCTACAAACTCTGGAAAATGGCTCATTTTACTATAATCTCGCGAGATTACAGTAAAAGATCAGTTTACTAAACAGAGGTAAATTATCTCTGCTTAGTTTTCAGTCCCTCTGATTCTCCAGCTCTGGGCTGGAGAATCTGGAGGGAGAACACAGATCTCCAGAGAAGGGCTGACATGATCTCCTGAGTGTCATAAACTGTGAATGACCAGAGAATAGCTGAGATCTGTTGAATCGCAGCTATTCTGTGTGTCATAAACGGACACCTAAGCACACACAGAAACTAACCTTCAGCCTAGGTTCACACTAGTGTTGTGCATAACTATACATTTTTGTAGCTTGTTTTGCACATTTGTTTGATGCATTTACATGTTTCTAGCATTTTTTGTAGGAGAAAGAAACTGGTTGTGAAACAAAAAACACTGCTAAAAATGCCCCAAAACCATACACACGTACATGCATTTTTGATGCACTTTTCATATACTCCCATTGAAGTCTATGGGATCAAAAATGAGCTATGCTGCATCAAAAGAAACACATATTCAAAAATCGCACTCCACCATTGATGTGAACAACACTATAAAGAATAATGTGATTTCCATTGTCATGCATTGTGGTGCGATGGCAGACACAGGAGAATAGGGATGGTCTATATGTTCGAGTCGAAAACATTGGATGTTCGTGTGTTCGCTGAACACACAAACATCTGTGGTGTTTGGCTGGCCGTTAGCCCACAATGCAATGCTCTCTGGTGGCACATTGTAATTGGCCAATCACAGCTGAATTCACAATAAGAACCACGATTGGCCATAGTCTCAGTGACTTTGGCCAATCATGGCTCACGGCAATTGGGCAGATGGCTCATCCAATTGTGGATGACAGTTCCGACAGTTGACGGTCAGATGTACACAATTGGCCAGAGATGGCGGTGACGTCACCGCTAACTCCTCCCAATTGTTTACCTCTGACCCACAAATGTCAGATAGCAGTGAGTCCTCAGCAGGTGAGGACAGGTCAATGGGTGGCAGGTTTGTTTTTATTTCAGCAAGTCGACAACACTGGACGCTGTGACTGACGATGTATTGTAATGCTGGAACCATATTTTGAGGGGCATTTTTTTTGGTTCAGGAGTTGTTAAACACTGTTTTTTGTTTTTTTGTTCAATAAAGGATTTATAAAGGTCTGGTCTCTTTATTTTTTTTCACACATTTAACCCTTTAGTGAATGGGTAGGGGTACAACTACCCCATACTCATTCACAAGGGTGGGGGGCAGCATCAGGCTGCCCCCTTATTTAAAGAGATACCCTGATGCTAATGAGCCCCCCTGCCCACAGACCCCCACAACCACCGGGCCAGGGTTGTGGGGAAGGGTCCCTTGTCTTCATCGGCATGGGGACACTGTCCCAATGCCGAGGGCACATAGCCTGGTGCTTGTTTGTCCCCCCTTTCCTGGCCTGCCAGACCTGTGCTCAGATCAAGGGACTGGTAGGAATTTAGGGGTGGACCCCTATGCTTTTTTCCCCCCATTTTTTGAGGATGGGGTTTCCCTTAAAAGTCCTACCAGGCCTAAAGTGTCTGGTATGGTTTTTAGGGGGAACCCCACGCAGTTTAAAAGAAATACATTTTTACTGTGGGATCCCTCCCAACCTACCTACCAGACCTAAAGGGCCTGAGGATTGGGTAAGTACATTTCCTTTTCTTTTTCCTCAGGCATAAAAAAGCAACCCTTGCAGATCAATTTTTATTTGCCCCAGGTTGGGCTTTACTGTAAATACATGAACAATCATTCTGCAAAGTAAAGGAACAGTGGAAAAGCACTACATACATACAATTAAAACGGAGTTCCACCCAAAAGGGGAAGTTGCAATTTAAAGATTGGTCCCCTGCTCCCCATTAAGAATTGGCACCTTTGGGGAGCGAGGGGGGGGGAACGGGTACCTGAATTTGACAGGTACCTGCTCCCACTTCCGCTGCGATCGCATAGACGATTGGATACGGAAGTTGTCCTCCTACCCTTCCTCCCCGAAGTCTTGTGGGACACGTTACAGGTACCAGAATACGACGAGGCCATTCAGGAAGCGCAGTGCTACTCACATGTGCAGTGGATACCCGGCTGTGAAGCCACAAGCTGTCACAGCCGGGTGCCCACCCTGAGGATGCCGGCTCCTGGAATATAGGACGGCTGGTGAAACGGGCTACGACGGGGGCAACGCGAGATCCAGGGACAAGTGAGTGGCTGTTTTTTAAAGGACAGCAGCTACAGTTTTTGTAGCTGCTGACTTTTATTTTTTTACAGAGTGAGTGGAACTCCGCTTTAAGTTAAAAAAGCTGTTCTGTGAATATACCTGCTGTATTAATGCTGGCTCATGTCACTTACAAAGGAGATCTGTATTGAACTGCAATCAATCTTCCCCTTTTCTTAAAAAAGCTTGAATTAAAATAAAAAAAATTAAAGGCTGCATGCCCCTTGTGTTTGCATGTAAATGCATGTAAATGGTGTTTGCACTATACATGTAAGTTACCGCAGCAAACTGTATAGTGAGAGCAATAATTCTAGCACCAAACCTTCTGTGTAGCTCTAAACTGATAACCTATAAAGGCTTTTAAAGCTTTACCTATGGGAATTTTTAAGTACTGTAGGATGTCACCATTCCATGGGTGTATGCAATTTTAAAGCATGACATATTAGGTATCTATTTACTCGGCATAACATTTTATATTTTAACAAACATTTGGGTATTATATTGTGATTTTGTGCATTACAAATCATTAAAGTGTATTCATTTTGTAAAGCACTGCACAAACTATTGGCGCTATATAAATCCTGTATAATAATAATAATAATAATAATAAATTAAAAAAAAATTGCATCTGAAAAACCCCTGTGCAAATACCGTGTGATATACAAAAAATTCAATACCCACTGCTTTATTCTCTAGGGCCTCTGCTTAAAAAATGATATAGTGTTTGGGTATTCTAAGTAATTTTATAGCAGAAAAATGCTGCTTTTTACATGTATAACAGAAATGTCAGAATTGGCCTGGGGTGAAATAACTAAAGCGGAACTTCACCCAAAAGGCAAAGTTCCACTTGTTTGCACTCTCCACCCCTCTTTAGGAATTGGAACTTTTTGGGCGGGAGGGGAGAGGTTATCTGGTTTTTATAGGTATCCACTCCCACTTCCAGTTGGATTGCCTCAGTGATCTGAGTGGAAGTTCGCCCCCTCCTTTCCCCACAGCCTTCTGGGACACGTCACAGGTCTCAGGAGATTGCGGGACCATTCACAAAATGCAGAGCAGCTTGCGCATGCACAGTGGGAAACATGCTGTGAAGTACTATCTGTAATAGTACTTAAGGAGAAGCTCTAGTCTCCCCCAAAATATTAAAAGTCAGCACCTACAAATTCTGTAGCTGCTGACTTTTAATAAAAAGACACCTACCTGTCCAGAGATCCAGCACTGTCTTCACATTCTTCAACAGGCTTTGGGTCCAAGTGCCAGACATCTTAACAAAGGGAAAGAGGCCCAACACCATAGTATGAGAAACATCCCCATATCATGATGCTTGCGTAACCATGCTTCACTGTCTTCACAGTGTACTGTGGCTTGAATTCAGTGTTTGGCTGTCGTCTGACAAACTGTCTCCAGCCACTAGACCCAAAAAGAACAATCTTACTTTCATCAGTCCACAAAATGTTGCGCCATTTCTCTTTAGGCCAGTCAATGTGCTCTTTGGCAAATTGTAACCTCTTCAGCACGTCTTTTTTTCAGCAGTGGGACTTTGCGGGGGCTTCTTGCAGATAGCTTGGCTTCACATAGGCGTCTTCTAATTGTAACAGTACTCACAGGTAACTTTAGACCTTCTTTGATCTTCCTGGAGCTGATTGTTGGCTGAGTCTTTGCCATTTTGGCTATTCTTCTATCCATTCAAATGGTAGTTTTTCGCTTTCTTCCACGTCTTTCAGGTTTTGGTTGCCATTTTAAAGCATTTGCGATCATTTTAGCTGAGCAGCCTATCATTTTCTGCACTTCTTTATATGTTTCCCCTCTCCAATCAACTTTTTAATCAAGGTACGCTGTTCTTCTGAAGAATGCCTGGAACGACCCATTTTCCTCAGAATTTCAGAGAGAAATGCACTGTAACCAGCATGTACAACATTTGCTGCCTTTCTTCCTTAGATAAGGGCAATAATTGCCACCTGTTTTTCAAAGAATGAATGACCTCACTAATAGAACTCCACACTGCTATTATTTCGAACATGCCCCTTTCAATTAGTGATTCAATTACACAGAATCAGCAGCATGCATGTCATGACTGTTGGATCTGTTGGATTTCTATTACTCTATCACACCTGCTAGTAAATTATTTGCCATGTAGAAATATCATTTCTACCAAAAACAGTGATTGATCAGGTTAGTGATGTCTGACTGCTATTATTTTGAACACAACTGTGTATATATATATATATATATATATATATATACACTATATTTCCAAAAGTAATGGGACGCCTGCATTTACACATACATGAACTTTAAAGGCATCTCAGTCTTGGTCCATAGGGTTCAATATTGGGTTGGCCTACCCTTTGCAGCTATAACAGCTTCAACTATTTTGGGATGGCTGTCCACAAGGTTTAGTAGTGTGTCTATGGGAATGTTTGACCATTCTCCCAGAAGCACATTTGTGAGGTCAGGCACTGATGTCGGATGAGAAGGCCTGACTTGCAGTTTTCGCTCTAATTTATCCCAAAAGTCAGGTTGAGGTCAAGACTCCACCCCAAACTCGCTCATCCATGTCTTTATGGACCTTGCTTTGTGCACTGGTGTGTGCGGTCATCCCCAAGCTATTCCCCCAAAGTTGGGAGCATGAAACTGTCCAAAAATGTCTTGGTATGCTGCCGCCTTAAGAGTTCCCTTCACTGGATCAAAGGGGCCAAGCCCAACCCCTGAAAGACAACCCCACACCATAATCCCCAATCCACCAAACCTTACATTTGGCACAGTGCAGTCAGGCAAGTACCGTTCTCCTGGCAACCACCAGACCCAGACATGTCCCTCGCATTGCCAGACAGAGAACATGTATCCCCTGCTGTAGAGTCCAGTGGCGGCATGCTTTACACTAATGCATCTGATGCTTTGCATTGCACTTGGTGATATAAGGCTTGAATGCAGCTTCTTGGCCATGGAAACCCATTCCATGAAGTTCCTTACACACTGTTGTGCTAATCTGACTCTGCAGTCAGTTGGCGACTTCTGTGCATTGACCCCGCTCTGTCATTTTACGTGGCCTACAAGTTCGTGGCTGAGTTGCTGTTGTTCCCAGTTGCTTGCACTTTGTTTTAATACCACTAACAGCTGACTGTGGAATATTAGGTAGCAAAGAAATTTCACGGATGGACTTATTGCACAGGTGGCAACCTATCACGGTACCACACTTGAATTCACCGAGCTCTCGAGAGCGACCCATTCTTTCACAAAAGTTTGTAGCAGACTGCATGCCTAGGTGCTTGATTTTGTACACCTGTGGCCATGGAGGTGATAAGAACACCTGAATCCAATGATTTTGAGGGCTGGCCCAATACTTTTGGCAATAAACACAAAATATGTTGTTCTATTTGCACAGATTTATGACACTGATTATTACTCTGCTGCCATCTACTGTCCATTTACGATATCTACATTGGAGGTTCTGTCTTCCAGTTCTTGACTTCAAGTCACTCTCTATACTGACTTTTATTACTATTATAATGAGTTTCAGTAATTCAGTTAAGGGAATGTCTCTCTTCCTCCCTGTAAACATGTATCCCTTTACCTAGGTCTAAACAAGTATAGTATAGTATATTTGTTTATGTTCTTGGAATATGTTGGTTTTATGTCTTATATGTAGTTATTGGATATTATATATCTTGTATATGCTTATTAATTTAGTCATATATTTATGTATACTATTTGTAGATGTCCTTGTACTATAGGTTGTATCTGTTTCTCCTGGGCTACCGGTGCATACATTTCAGAATTGCTGAGGTCAGTATTATTGTTTTTAATGAGCCCTTAGGGGCTAATGATTGTAGCATTGTAAAATAAATATGCTGAAGCTTGTAACCTGTCAGGCTTGAAAAAGGAGGAGTCAACCCTTGAATGTGTTGCCAGGTTTACAAGACAATCACAGGGAGTGGATGGAAGTGTTGCAGGACAGAATGTAGCCAGGTGCTGCAACTGAGCTCTGGCATGGATCACGCTGCTTATTCCTACAGATGGGGATGAGCTGTCATCTTCCTCCTCTTCTGTTTTGGGGTCCTGTGGACACTTCCTATCATCATCGGTGCCAGTGGTCCCAACACCTGCCACTTCACAGATGACAAGACAGTATGCATTCCAGTCCTACATCCACTCAATGTGAGTGAATTTTATGTGATTTTAACAGTACAATCTTTTAGGTTAATGCATTAGATCAGTGTGTGCTCTCTTTTGTGTTTTTTCATTTAGGCTTGCCCCCAAAGTCCCCCCACCCCCTTCCTCCTCACCACACATCAAATGTTAGACCTCAGATTAGATCTTACCCAACTTTGTACATCCAGCCTACAAAGCTTTTTATCTTAGCTATTGGGTACAGTCAGGGGCGGACTGACAACTCATGGGGCCCCCTGGGCAATAGGGGATCATGGGGCCCCTGTGTCCTCGCCCACACCCAAAAAGCCTATGAAGAAGACAATTAAAGGTACCAAGGGCATCTCATGGTGCCCCCTACTGACCCGGGCCCTTGGGCAGTGCCCGAGTGCTCAAATGGTCAGTCCACCCCTGGGTACAGTAGTACTGCACAGGCAGCCATTACTCTGTAGTATCTACTAGTGTAAACACTAGTAGATCAGTCTCTCAGACCTTGCATCGACTACAGAGAACTTAACAAAATTACCGTTAAGAATCGGTATCCTCTTCCTCTTGTGTCAGAGTTGTTTCAAAGGTTCCAAACAGCCCGAGTGTTCACTAAATTGGACTTACGGGGGGGCCTACAAATTAGTCCACATAAGATCTTTGTACCCTAAAAAGTGAGATCTCAAGTTTTCAGGGCCTTCCATGATCATCAACTGGCTGCACCCTTTGGAACCCGTAAAACAATGGAGCTAATCCAGCGATCCTTTTGGTGGCCCAACCCGAATCAAGGCTCAACCTATGTGAAATCATGCACAGTGTGTCTACGTAACAAGGGAGACAAAACTAAGGCTTGGGGGTTACTGAGGCCCCTTCCCATTCCTGATCGTCCCTGGGAGATGGTCTTAATGAACTTCATTGTGGACTTGCTGCCCTCTGAGGGGTTTACTACCATTCTAGTAGTAGTGGATCGGCTATCCAAGATGGCCCACTTCTTACCAATGGTGTGTACTCCATCTGCACCAGAAACTGCACTTACCTTCATCAAGGCGATCGTTAGGTTACATGGGTTAACCCGTAATATTGTCTCAGACTGAGGAGTGCAGTTTACTTCCAGGTTCTGGAGGGCCCTCTACAAGGCCCTGAAGGTGGAACTTTGCCTATCGTCCACCTACCATCCTCAGAGTAACGGGCAAACGGAACAAACAAACCAGACTTTGGAGCAATACTTACGGTGCTTCTCTGCTTTTTCCCAGGATGATTGGGCATCCCTATTCCTATTAGCAGAGTTTGCCTACAACCACTCAATCCATTTAGCTACGAACCAGTCACCATTTTGGGCCAATTATGGATTCCACCCTTCCTGCATTCCGGACACCATACCTGAAGCTTCAGTACCCGCAGTACAGGACAGACTCTCCATGATACAAAACAACTATAGAGTTCTCCAAGAGTCTACACAGAAATCTCAGGCTAACTATAAGAAGCACTATGACAGAAAATGGAGAGGAAACCCTTCTCTGAAGATCAGAGACAAAGTTTGGCTGTCAACTGACAACCTAAAATTCCCTTGCACATCATGAAAGTTGGGACCTAGGTACATTGGCCCTTTCCGAATCAAGAGGGAAATTAATCCCATGGCATATGAGCTGTTTCTTCCTGAATCATACAAGTTTCATCCAGTTTTCCACATCTCCTTACTCAAGCCAGCTTTTCCTGATCCATTTCCAGGGAGAGTAGAACCACCTCCTCTGCCGATAACAGTTGGGGAGGAGGCAGAATACGAGATTGAAGCAATTCTGGACTGCAGAAGGTGGGGAAGACAAATCCAGTACTTGGTCAGATGGAAGGGGTACCCACCTGAAAATTCCTGGGAACCAAAAGGCAATGTACATGCCCCCAGGCTTCTCCAAGAATTCTGTTCCAAGTATCCTGAAAAGATGGCCCAGGTGGGCATCTGGAGGCTGCCCTTTAGGGGGGGGACTGTCAGGGTCCTATCTACGGCAGAAGTCCTGGACGGCCGTGCATTTCTGCTAGTACCCTACATGGTCGCAGAAATACACACATCAGGCCCAAGTTTGGTGCTAAACGGCCTTTATAAGAAGGCTCTTCACTCCCTCAAGTTGCTGGATGTTCTCTAGCTCCCCGTACCTTGTTCCTGTTTCCTATTTCCTGTGACCTGTGACTTCCTGATACCGTCTCAGCTTGCTCTTGGACCTATCTACTCTGCTTAACCCCTGATCTGACCTCAGCTTGGATAAAGGATACTCTCTCTCACGCTCCTCTGTGTATTACCTCGGCTATCCCATCTGACTACGTCTGCTCTGATTCCCACCTGGTATCTGACCTTGGTTTGAACCGGCTATCCAGTAATCCTCTATTCCCGGAAGGGCTTGCATACCTCGCACAGGCGCTATCTGTCTGCAGATCTCCTCTCCATGCATCAGTTGTGCTCCTGAGTGGACCACCAACAAGCACTCCTATAGGCGACCTGTGCCACTTTGGGCCTGAATTCCGCTGTCCCACTCTCAGGGGTGTCTGGAACATAGCCGCAAGGGAAGCCCTCTCTCCATTGGCCTCTGCCACCAGGTACCTGATAATCAGGGTCAGTTGGAGCAAAGTGGACTATAATTTCAGTACCATTATAAAGTAGCAATGAGACAAACTGCCTTGGATTTGATTTGAGCAGGGTTCAGCGAACGTCAAAGAAGCTTGGATGCTGAACCCAAGTACTACTGAAATCAATGGGAGTCAAACCTGTCAAATTAAAAATGGCCACTTTCTGGGGTAATAGTCAAGGGTATGTAAAAAAAAATGTAAAAAAGGGGCGGGTACTGCCCTCGGGAACAAGTACCAATGCAAAAAAAGTTGTTGTTTTTTTTAATTCTATTAAACCAAGAGCATTGATTTTTTTTAATCTTTAAAGCAAAACATTAAAACTGACAGATTCCTTTAAATACCATGACCCACACCCCAAACATTTTACCAGACCCTTTGAGTATGGTTTTGAGTTTAGGAAGGTATGAGAATGTGTGAGGTCCTCAGAAAATCAACATGCCTGGGGGTGTCTTAATCCTGCTGTGAAGGGGCGCATCAAAGGGTCTGGTATAGATTTTATGTGGGACTCCATACCAGACCCTTAATCCAAGCAGGCAACCTGACTGGCCAGATAAAAGAGAATGACAAACATGCTCCCCACCCCTATTCTGAACCATACCCTGCCACATGCCCTCAACAGGTTGATGAGGACAAGGGCCAGTTCCCCTCAACCTTGGCCCGGTGGTTATGGGGCTCTGCAGGCAGTGGGCCTTATTGGAATCTGGAAACTCCTTTAATATGGACCCACAGAATTTCCCTCATTGTGAATCCATCATAAGCCACAATACCCACCCCACAATACCCACCCCAGCTAACTCATTATAAAAAAAAAAAACTGGCGCACACATCTTTTCCCAATGGTACACATAGCCGAATTACAGCTCCCCAAACAGTCATTTGCTACAGTGAGGAACAGAAGTATTTGAACACCCTGTGATTTTGCAAGTTCTCCCACTTAGAAATCATGGAGGGGTCTGAAATTCACAATGTAGGTGCATTCCCACTCTGTGAGACAGAATTTAAACAAAAAATTCAGGAAATCACATTGTATGATTTTTAAAGAATTTATTTGTCTTGCACTGCTGAACATAAGTATTTGAACACCTGAGAAAATCAGTGTTAATATTTGGTACAGAAGCCTTTGTTTGCAATTACAGATATCAAATGTTTCCTGTAGTTCTTGACCAGGTTTGCACACACTGCAACAGGGATTTTGGCCCACTCCTCCACACAGATCTCAACTAGATCGGTCAGGATTCGGGGCTGTCGCTGAGTTTCAGCTCCTTCCAAACATATTCTATTGGATTTAGGTCTGGAGACCGGCTTGGCCACTCCAGAACCTTGATATGCTTCTTACGGAGCCACTCCTTGGTTATCCTGGCTGTGTGCTTCGGGTCGTTGTCATGTTGGAAGACCCAGCCACGACCCATCTTCAATTCTCTGACTGAGGGAAGGAGGTTGTTCCTCAAAATCTCACAATAAATGGCCCCATTCATCTTCTCCTTAATACAGTGCAGTCGTCCTGTCCCCTTCTCAAAAAAGCACCCCCAAAGCATGATGTTACCACCCCCATGCTTCACAGTAGGGATGGTGTTCTTGGGATGCAACTCATCCTTCTTTTTCCTCCAAACAGGACGAGTGAAGTTTAGACCAAAAAGTTCTACTTTGGTCTCATCTGACCACATGACTTTCTCCCATGCCTCCTCTGGATCATACAGATGGTCATTGGCAAACTTCAGACGGGCCTGGACATGTGATGACTTGAGCAGGGGAACCTTCCGTGCGATGCATGATTTGAAACCATGACGGCGTAGTGTTCTACTGACAGTGACCTTTGAAACTGTGGTCCCAGCTCTCTTCATGTCATTGACCAGCTCCTCCCTTGTAGTTCTGGGCTGATTCCTCACCTTTCTTATCATCAGTGATACCCCACGAGGTGAGATCTTGCATGGAGCCCCAGTCCGAGGGAGACTGACAGTCGTCTTTAGCCTCTTCCATTTTCTAACAATTGCTCCAACAGTTGATCTATTTTCACCAAGCTTCTTGGCAATTGCCCCGTAGCCCTTTCCAGCCTTGTGGAGGTCCACAATTTTGTCTCTGGTGTCTTTTGACAGCTCATTGGTCTTGCCCATGGTAGTAATTGGCGTCTGACTGATTGTGGGGTGGACAGGTGTCTTTAAAGAGCTCAAGCAGGTGCTACTAAGTTAGATTAATGCGTGGAGTAGAGGTGGACTTTTTAAAGGCACAGTAACAGCTCTTTGAGAGCCAGAATTCTTGCTGTTTCTTAGGTGTTCAAATACTTATCTTCAGCAGTGCAAGACAAATAAATTCTTTGAAAATCATACAATGTGATTTTCTGAATTTTTTTTTTTAAATTCTATCTCTCTGAGTGGGAATGCACCTACAATGTGAATTTCAGACCCCTCCATGATTTCTAAGTGCGAGAACTTGCAAAATCGCAGGCTGTTCAAATACTTCTGTTCCTCACTGTATATAAGGGAAGATGCATGGATGATGGTGGCATCATTGACCAAATGTGGCCATGGGCATAACTGATCAATGTCTTTGGCCAAAAATGGCCAATGGGCATATTTGGGCAGTAATGTCACTGCTATCCCTGCCCCTTTTCTTAAAAGGGGTGAGAATTCCCAGTGACGTCAATGATTCTTAGGGATGCAACAGTGAAAGTCAGTCAGACTTGCTAGCAGGTGTGTATTTCAGTTCCTTTAGCTTAGTGAGCAGTGTACACAGTCGGTATTTGAATTTAGTTCCAATTTAAGCAAAGTCACAAAGGCTAAGATCTGATTGGGGTTATACAAAAAGGGCTCCTCTCTGCTCAGTCCAGTAAAAAAAATACTGCTATTTATTTTATATTATTATAGTGTTGGAATAGTTTTTACCTTGCAAGTTTTCATCTTTCTAAAAGGGTGAGGCTAACTAAGATAGATTTACACTTGATCCGATTGCTAACCAAAATCACTGGTATGAATTGTATTGTATACTTTCTTTGTATAATTTTAGAATATTTTTTATCACATAATAGAGGTACCATCTGGGAACTGTGCTCTTTCTGGGCATGTGCCAAACAAATCCCATGTACTTAATTTAAATGTATAAAAAACAATTATGCTTTATTGCGCAAGACAACATCAATTTACTTAAAATTAGACATATTATCCACTAAAATTATTGCCAAGTGCAGTATAATTCCCTTCTTGAATGTAAATGATATAGCATATTCACAATGTAACAGGTGAGCAGTGCCTTCAGCATGTTTTGCATACTGCTTCTTTAGGAAAGAGATTACCCCAACAAACCCATATGCATACTTCTTCAAGTCCTCATAAGTTGGAGACCCCCCGACCACTCCGGTCCACCTAAGGGGGAGCAACGTGTGGGCCACAGGAGGGGAGAGGGAAGTGTACTAATACTGAAACTTCCCTAACTTCAGATTGTATGGACACCCTATTAAGGTAATTCTGATCAATTAATTTTAAAGAAGTATCAGTATTAGTACACTTCTCTCTCCCCTCCTGGGATCTACACCTTGCTCCCCCTTGGGTGGACTTGAGTGGTTGGGGAGTCCCCTTCTTATGGGGAATTGAGGTGTCTGAGTACCCACATTATACAGATGGGTACATCGGGATAATGTGTCTCCTGAAGAAGCAGTATGCGAAACATGTGAAGCCACTACTCAGCTGCTACAATGTGAAGATGCCTATAATTTACATTCAAGAAGAGAATTATACTACACTTGCCAATAATTTTAAGGGATAATACTGCTAATTTTAGGAAATTTGAGGTTATCTTTGCACAATAAAGCATAGTTGTCTTTTATACACTCATGTAAAGTATATGGTTTCTGGCACCTGGAAAGTCCCATGGTTTTTTTTTCATCTGCCTTTGAGATATATATATATATATATATATATATATATATATACATATACACTATATTTCCAAAAGTATTGGGACGCCTGCCTTTACACGCACGTGAACTTTAAAGGCAACCCAGTCTTAGTCTGTAGGGTTCAATATTGAGTTGGCCTACCCTTTGCAGCTATAAAAGCTTCAACTCTTCTGGGAAGACTGTCCACAAGGTTTAGGAGTGTGTCTATGGCAGGGGTGGGCAAACTTTTTGACTTGAGGGCCGCAGTGGGTTCATATATTGGACCCGGGGGCCAGACCAAGAGTAGATGAATGATGTGTATGTGTCATTCATAGTAAGTATAGTAATATTCCCCCATAGTAAGCATAGTAATTAATCCCCCATATAGTAATTCATCCCCCATAGTAATTCATCCCCCATATAGTAATTCATCCCCCATATAGTAATTCATCCCCCATAGTAATTCATCCCCCATATAGTAATTCATCCCCCATATAGTAATTCATCCCCCATAGTAATTCATCCCCCATATAGTAATTCATCCCCCATAGTAATTCATCCCCCATAGTAATTCATCCACCATATAGTAATTCATCCCCCATATAGTAATTCATCCCCCATAGTAATTCATCCCCCATAGTAATTCATCCCCCATATAGTAATTCATCCCCCATATAGTAATTCATCCCCCATAGTAATTCATCCCCCATAGTAATTCATCCCCCATATAGTAATTCATCCCCCATATAGTCATTCATCCCCCATAGTAATTCATCCCCCATATAGTAATTCATCCCCCCATAGTAATTCATCCCCCCTATAGTAATTCTTTCCCCATATTAATTTATCCCCCATATTAATTCATTCCTCATATAGTATTTCATCCCCCACAGTACTATTCCCCCCCAAGTAGTAAGCCAAGTCCCCCCTGTGTCAATTCACTTACCTTTGCTCCACGCGTTCCTCTCGCCGTGTTCCCGCGCCGTTCCGGTCTTCAGGGCGGACTGTGAGAGGAGCCTAGCTCCCCTCACGTTCGTCACGCTGCCCCGCCTACACACATCCTGACAGCCAATGTATCACGCTCTGCAGGCCGGATTAAAAGGTCCGCCGGGCCGTATACGGCCCGCGGGCCGTAGTTTGCCCATTGCTGGTCTATGGGTATGTTTGACCATTCCTCGAGAGATGCATTTATGAGGCCAGTCAATGATGGACGAGAAGGCCTGGCTCACAGTCTCCGCTCTAATTCATCTCAATGCACTATCGGGTTGAGGTCAGGACTCTGTGCAGGCCAGTCAAGTTTCTCCACCCCAAACTCACTCATCCATGTCTTTATGGACCTTGCTTTGTGCACTGGTGCGCAGTGACGTAGGAACAGGAAGGGGCCAACCCCAAACTGTTCCCACAAAGTTGGGAGCATGAAATTGTCCAAAATGTCTTGGTATGCTGATGCCTTAAGAGTTCCCTTCACTGGAACTAAGGGGCCAAGCCCAACCCCTGAAAAACAACCCCACACTATAATCCCCCCTCCACCTAACTTTGCACTTGGCACAATGCGGTCAGAAAACTACCATTCTCCTGGCAACCGCCAAACCCAGACACATCCATGAGATTGACAGAGAAGTGTAATTTATCACTCCAGAGAAAACTTCTCCACTGCTCTAGAGTCCATGCTTTACACCAGTGTATCTGACTGTTAGCATTGCACCTGGTGATATAAGGCTTGGATGCAATATGCTCGGCTGTGGAAACTCATTCCATGAAGCTCTCTACTCACTGTTGTTGCACTGATCTGAAAGCCACATGAAGTTTGGAGGTCTTTAGCTATTGACTCTACAGACAGTTGGTGACTTCTGCGCACTGTGCGCTTCAGCATGTGCTGGCCCTGCTCTGTCATTTAAATGGACTACCACTTCATGGCTAAGTTGCTGTTGTTCCCAGTTGCTTCCACTTTGTTATAATACAACTAACAGTTGACGTGGAATATTTAGTACCACGCTTGAATTCACTGAGTTCCTGAGAGTGACCCATTCTTTCACAAATGTTTGTAGAAGCAGTGTGCATGCCTGGTGATTGATTTCATACACCTGTGGCCATGGAGAAGATTGGAACACCTGAATCTAATGGTTTGGAGGGATGTCCCAATACTTTTGGCAATATAATGTATATAGGGGAAGCAGAGGACCTCCTTCCTCCTGCTAGTGACCCCTCTAGTAATACATCCTAGAATTCTCTTCACTTTTCCCAGTGCCTGGTCACACTGTTTTCTCATTTTCCCATAATCTGAAATAACTGCCCACCTTTTTTCCCTCTGTATTGCTGGCCAGCACTGTACCCCCACAGTTATACTTTCTCAAGGGATTCTTTCTCCCTAGGTGCATTAGTTTACATTTAGAAACATTGAACTGCAGTTTCCACTGCTTTGACCAATCTTCCAGCAATGCCAAATCATATTCCATGTTACAGACACCTCTCGGGATATCAAGGACACACCTTTGTATCATCAGAAAAAATACATACCTTTTAGTTATATCACTTACATATAGATTAAATAGAAAAGGACCTAGTAAAGAGCCCTGTGGTACACCACTAATGACTGATCTTTGTTACGAATGAACCCCATTTACAACCACAGTCTGGTATCTATCCTTCAGCCAACTGCATATCCACTGATATCAAGTCCATTGGAGATCATAACTGGTGGATATTGGAGGATTTATTGAGCGCTACTCTGACCTTCTTCTGTAGATGTTAGTGGCAGGGGCAGACTTACAACTCATGGGGCCCCCTGGCAATAGGGGATCATGTGGCCCCTGTGTCCTTGTCCACACTCAAAAAATGCCTATAGAGAGGTACCAGGGGCATTTCATGGGGCCCCCTACTGACCCCGGGCCCTCGGGCAGTGCCCGAGTTTCCAAATGGTCAGTCCGCCCCTGGTTAGTGGTCTACTACATAACATCTTGGTGCCTCCTTTTTGTATACAGAGGACGGAGGACAGAACTGCAAAGCTTTAAGACTGCAGCATTTCAGAGGAGACCAGTCACCAGAATAGTCTCTACATTACTTTGAAAAGGTGGAAAAGAAAAGTAGGTAATAAGTACTGTGAATGTGTTGTTTAACCACTTCCTGACTTTGCTATAACCAAATGACAGCTACAACCAGGGGCGGACTGACCATTTGGAATCTTGGGCACTGCCCGAGGGCCCGGGGTCAGTAGAGGGCCCCATGAGATGCCCCTGGTACCTTTTTCATAGGCTTTTTTGAGTTTGGGCAAGGACACAGGGGCCCCATGATCCCCTATTGCCTGGGGGCCCCATGAGTTGTCAGTCCGCCCCTGGCTACAATGCAGTCGTCCAGTTCTGGGAGGATGTCATATGATGTCCTCCCAGAAAGCCAATCACAGCGGCCTTTTACCACATGATCAGCTGTGTCCAATCACAGCTGATCACTATGTAAATACACTTGTCAGTTATCGGCAGTACTTTCCTCACGCTGTCACAGCATGAGGAAAGTACTGCCGATAACTGCCAACTGTCAAAGGAGACATCTGCACTGATAATCAGGGCACTGATTATCAGTGCCCTGATTAATAGTGCAGCCCCAAAAGTGCCAATCTGTACCCAACAGTGCTGCCCATTAGTGCCCAGCAGTGCTGCCCATCAGTGGTGCCAATCTGTGCCCATCAGTGCCACCAGTCAGTGCCACCAATCAGTGCCCTTCACTGCTGCCTATTAGTGCCCATCAGTGCCATCTATCAGTGCCATCTATCAGTGCCCATCATTGCCCCCTATTAGTGCCCATCAGTGCTACATATTAGTGTAGCCTCATCAGTGCCTCCTTATCAATGCCCACCAGTGCCGTCTCATCAGTGCAGCCTATCAATGCCCATCAGTTCTACCTATCAGTGCCACCTCATCAGTTCCCATCAGTGCTGCCTATCAGTGTCCATCACTGCTGCCTATCAGTGCAGCCTCATAAAAGCAAAACAGTGAAGGAGAAAAATTACCTGTTTGCAAAATTTTATAATAGAAAAATGTTTTTTTTTTCAACATTTTCAGTCTTTTTTCATTTACAGTGCAAAAACAATCACCAAAAGAAATCTCTATTTGTGTGGAAAAAATTATACAAATTTCATATGGATAGAGTGTTGCATGACTGCGCAATTGTCATTCAAGGTGCAACAGCACTGAAAGCTGAAAATTGGCCTGGGCAGGAAGGGGGTACAAGTGCCCTGTAGTAAAGTGGTTAAATGTAATTATTTCTGGCAAATTACCTCTTATATGACCATATGTATTCATTTGTGAGGTAAATTCCCAAGAGTTGAGAAACTCTAGTGTCTTTCTTGTTTTTATCCAGAAGGGGGCAGACATGAATAACAAACTGGAAAGTACTTTGCCTCATAAACCTGTAAGGAAGATTCCAACTGAAAATGTACATCTGAAGTTAGAGACCCTCAGGTGCAGCTCCAGGGTCTAAAGAGCCTTACAATGGCATCTGTATTTAAAGTGAATATAAACCCTCAATTTCAAAACAGCCCATTCAGTTTAAAATAGAAATTAAGGCAAAACAGTTATGCACAGATAGAAAAAAGTATATATACACCTTTTTTCACTTTTATTTAATATAAATAATCACATCACCTCTGTTCTCAGCTGCATAAGAGCTGGAGGATAGGGAAACAGTAGCACACTGATCTTCCCAGTGAATGGCTGTGCAGGGCAAGGGGGGGAGTCAGGACAAGTCTGATCATTGGAGGAGAGCAGGCTGAGTTTCCAGTACAGCTAGCTAGACCATGCTGTGCTGTCCTGCTTAATGTGGTCAGTTTGTAAAAGGAAAGCAGAGGGACTATCAGGAATTCCATGGATTTCACACAAAGGAAACAATACAAAGAGAACAGAATACTTTTTCAGGCAAGTATATGGTACAGCAGGCACATATCAGGAATATAAAGAGTTGGGTTTACATATTCTCTAAAGACAGATTGCACCTTGGCACATGATAAATAAAAGATGTGCAATATTTTTTCAAGGCAGCACAGTACAACACAATAAAGGAATATCATAGAAAAGAAAAGAATAGAATTGAATACAATATGGGAGGATGGGCAGAAAGCTTGGTCCGGTACTCTTTCAGAGGGCTGGCTGAGCAGAAACAGTAGGGTTCTTTAGGAGTCATTGGTGTCCTGAGTCCACCAAAAGGCACCAATGGTAAGTTAATATATAGAAAGGTAGTGCAGCACTTCATGAATAGCATATAATACAATATATACACTCAGATAACCACACATGAATAAACAGTGACTAGAAGAAGTAATGATAACAGTAACCGTGCCCCCTCACTCCCACTCTATATAATGGTGTGTGAGGCAGGTAGATAAATCAAATGTGAATAAAGTTCTTGAACAGTAAGTGGTGGTGCCTGCAACGCAGTACAACTTCATGCAAAGTGCATAGATAAAACTCCGGTGATGGTGAGTGACAATCCTCCTCTGGCTGAATTGCCCCCTCACCCTAATACAACGACCCAATGGGCCTACATGCCTTCAAGATCTCTAGTGGGATCTTAACCACACATGCTGCCAGACAAGCTCCTCCAAGACTTGCATCAGGTGGGGATAATACAAAGGATACCTTGGCTCCTGACCACCACTGGGTACGCCACTCGTCAAGATGATAAAGGATATAGAAAACTCTGATAGTGTAGTATTCCAGATAATCAGTGCTTTATTATAGGTAAAATAGCACTTACATTAGGTGAGCACTACCGTGCTTCCTTCCGTGATAACACGATATGACAAGTGTTCCTCCTCACATGCATGGGTGAACTTGCCTCACTAACAGGTGTACCAAGATGGCGGTTATACCGGAAGTACGTCACCGCTCGCCGTAAGCTGCGTTCTCACGTATCTACGCGTTGCGTCACCGCACTCGTGACTTCCTCAGACTGTAATCAACGCTTTTTGGCAGGGACTTTTTTTGGATGGAAAAAAAAACAGGACTAGTGGGTCTCTAGAGGAGTTTTTCAGCTGTAAAAATGCTCTAACGCTGCTTTTTGGTAAAAAAAAAAAAAATACGCTAAAAAACACAAATGCGGGAAAACGCCACTAAACATGGCAAAATGCTAATTCACAAACATTGAAAAACTCACATTTTTAACGTGACTTTACACAGCTAAAGTTACCAGCATTATCAGAACACCCAGTGTGCATGGAGACTTTGTTGTACTTTAAGTAAATACAAAATATCTTTCTAAATGTCAAATATTGAATGAAAATAGTGGAAAAAAATTATACACAAACACCCTTCTTCTGCCAATAAAAAGAGAACATTGTAGAAGAAGGGTATTTCTATATGTGTGTGATTTTTGATACTATTTTCATTCAGTATTTGACATTTAGACAGATATTTTGTATTTACTTATATTAACTTAGTTATCTTCGATACACCATGTGTGTCTTGTGAAAGCAGCTTCCCTTAGATCGGTATTCTAGTCACCTTTTGACATTTGTATTAATACAGTCTGCTGCACGGACCGCACTGACTTAGTTGGCATATTTCTACGGTTTAAACCATTTTACCTCTTTATTAACAATAAAAACTGACAGGGGTTCTTATTCTCCACTGTATCTATTCCACTGGATATTGCATGATACAAAATACCACATGGTTTCATGATGTAAGTATTTCTATGAAATACCGCATGTCTTATTTTAGTAGCATTTTTTATCAATGGCCAAAAATTTTTTGAAAACAATATGGGGTATTTCACCACAAATTTTAATGAGGAAAATACCACTTTGTGAATGGAGCCCACAGAATTTTAGCAGAGCTTATTGACAGGAGAGTATAGAGGCAGGGAAAAAAAATCACCACCAGTGCTTCCAGAAGCAGCAGACTTTGGGCAGAAAAAACACTTGTAAATGCACCTAGATGCATGTTAACGCTAGGCACATTTAGCACTTGAGCATTAATTAATTTCAATGGCCAGAATAAATTATTTACTCTAGTCAATTAAATGGATGAACGCCCAAGTGATTGACGCCTACCAACTTGCCTAAACACTTGAAAATGCATTAGACACTTTTACAAATGTCAGATTTTTTTTATCTGCAAAAGTGTTGCTGGCTTCTAGGTGAGTTAAAAAAAAAGTCCCGTGTGCATGAGGCCTTCAAATCTGGGTTGCTGTGCTTATATGCTAAAGTGTTTTTTTATTTCCCATCTAGCAATGAATAATCCCAGTGAATATTGGCATATGGATGGCCTGTGACCTTGCTGTGGCTAATAAAAACATCAATTAGATGACAGAACACAATAAGCCAATTCCTTTTACTGCACAGGACATCAATATACTGTCTCTGGTTTCTAATTAGTTGGGTACTGGGTTGTTCTGAGCAACATGGCTGGAGGTAGTGTACACTGTACAGCGATTACCTGATCTGGAGGCAGATAGGAAAAGTGATAGGATGTGACATGAACTGATATATGTAATATGATAAGAAAATTAGGAAAATCAGACAGGCAATCTGACAGTATTGGGGATATTGGGATATGTCACAAACTTGATAAATGAAGGAGAAATGAGGGCTTCAAATCATAAACTACCTTATGAGCAGCATAAAATGCAACCAACATTACAGAGTGTGTATCACATATTGTAATGATTAAAGCTGGGCAAAGTCTTAACATGTAATAGCTAAAGAAGAAACCTACAATCTAATACACTGAACTGAATAAATATTTTTTAACACACATGCCGTACACTAAGGCTGCCCATACACTATACAATTTTCTTTAGAAAATTGCTTTAGATTTACCAAAAACCATATAATATGAGGTCAAGCCTAAACAACACTTTCAATTGTATCCAATTAGGCGGGCCCTTGCACTACACAGTTGAAGGTAAATCTAAAGAAAATTGGGCAGAAATTAGACAGAAAATTGTATAGTGTATGGCCAGCCTTAGAGGGGGATTTACTAAAACTTGAGCATGCAAAATCTGGTGCAGCTCTGCATAGAAACCAATCAGCTTCCAGGTTTTATTGACAAAGCTTAATTGAACAAGCTGAAGATAGAAGCTGATTGGCTACCATGTACAGCTGCACCGGACTCAGAAACACAAAAAACTAAAACAAATTAACTACTTCAAGTCTGAACACTTTCACCCCCTTCCTGTCCAGACCAATTTTTAGCTTTCAGCGCTATCACACTTTGAATGACAATTGCAACACTGTACCCATATGAAATTTATTGCATTTTTTTGGAAACAGATAAATCTTTTTTTTGGTGGTATTTATTCACCACTGGGATTTTAATTTTTTCCTATATAAATGAAAAAAAAACAAATTTTTTTTTTTAAGTTTGTCTTATAACATTTTTCAAATAAATAATCTTTCTTCATAAATCTTTGCCAAAATGTATTCAGCTATCTGTCTGGTAAACAAAAAAAAATTGAGAAATACTGTGAGAGCTGTGATTGGTCACAGCTTGTCACATGGTACAAGGTTGCTGTAATTAGCCTTGTACCATATGAACTCTGCGATCATTCACAGATTTCACAAGTAGTAAACAATGATGTCAGGAAGGGACATCTTGTTTACTAGTGTTCATGTGATCACTGATTGGCCAATCACTCAGTGATCGGTCCCACACAGCGATCTGGCACAGATCGCGGCACTGCGCGCATAGGTATTGCTTATGATCCGTCAGTCACTGCATGTAAACTGTGAATGGACTCATTTGATGTTTACATTTTTTTTTCCTCAAAAGAAGGCTTTATTAGAAAAGTCCTGACATACAAGACAGAGGAAACATCATAATACAGTACAATTAACAATACATTGCAGTATACAGAAATATAAGAATGTATGGGCCGCTTCGTTCAGACATAGGCTGCTGAAAACTACCGAAGGCACATTGTGAAATAAGCTCAATATATCTTGCAATAAAAGTAGAACATATATATGTATCTAAATAATGCTTAGGAAGAGCAGTTCAGCAGGATGCATTGGAAGCTAACAAAAAGAGAGCAATCACTAGTTGAGCCGTATAATTTCCTGAGTGAAAATATGTAATTGTACCGATATGATCGCAACTTCCCAAAATTTGCTAAACCAATGGATATAGAGGCTAACAGACATCTATGAGGTATCTCACAATTTCGTATATAACATCAACAAATTTAAATTTTGGTGATAAGATGTATAGTAGGTGTAGTGAATCATCCAATTCGCAGTTTTAGATAATAAGAAAAGGAAACGGAAGATATGAGAGGAAAAAGCAGGAAGGAGAAAAAGGGAAGAAGCAGCATAGAAAAGCGGGTGAGTTTCCCTCCCAGCAGAACCATTAAAAGTGGGGAAAACAGGCGAAAGTGAAAAGCCCAAAAGAGAACCTCTACATCCCCCAGTCAGATATTCATGACAGTTTTGTAGGCAGGATTGGTCTGGAAGTGTATCCAGCACGACCACATCTTCCAAAATTAGTCCAAAGTGTCAGATGATGTGGGAATTAATTCCTCCATCTCAAGAGTACGATTGAGTCTCAAAAACCAGTTCTTCAAGGAAGGAGTGGTGGGTTGCTTCCAGAATACTGGGATACACATACGGGCCGCATTGACCATGTGCATGACCAAGATGTTTACATATTTTAACTCACTATGGTGTGGTTCTTACCCTATATTTATGTTTTAAGCCTGAGTTCACACCGATGCAGTGTGGAATCCTCAGCATTTTCTGTGCAAATTCTGCACCACATCAGAATCACACCCCCGCTGTGGGTGTGTATGTTAAGTCCGCAAAATGCAGTGCGATGTGCAGAAACGGATCGCATAGGTGTGAATACCCATGCGATCCAATTCTAGTGCGAACCAAAAAAAGGGTCCTGCACCTTTTTGGTGCGGGTGCAGGTGCGGTGTGATTAGAGCCATACAAAATGTATGGCTCCAATTGCACCACACTCAATTTGCATGTGATTTGGGCAGGAATGCGGTGCTGTTTCTGTGTGAATCACATGCAATGTACCAATACACATATATGTGAACCCGGGCTAAAGAGCGTCACACATGTTTCTTTTATAATGTTCCACGGTATGTCTATCATAGCAGTAGATCACATTGTCTATGAGTGGATCACCAAAGGAAATCCTTGTCAGAGCAGTTGGTTTTACAGCATATACATTTCAATATCCTCTCCTCCCTGCCCAATATCTCCCGGATCATTTGAAGCACACTTTGGTTTTTAGTTTACATCTTCTGTAAGACTGTAAAAGGTTTGCTGACATCAGCACTTTGCAAACAGAAGCAGTATTTTGTTTCACAACATCAGAGAAATGTAGGGCTAAGGTCTGTACTATTACAGCTAGGTCAGCTGTCAAGGAAACAAGATTAGCTTGTCTGGCAGCTTAAAGGGACATTGTCCTTTGTGTGGGATATAATATGCGTATTGTTTTCTGCAATGATACTGAAGTGTTTCCTGTTTATTATTATTATAGAGGATAACAGTTTGTACAGCACTTTAAAAATAAAGGAAGTCAATATAGCTACAATACAATTCAGGACAAGAAGGTTAGGAGAGCTTAAAATCTAAAAGAGTTTCAAAATAACCAGAAAATAAGTGTGGCTTATAGTGTAAAATGTTATGTATAAATCTGTTTCTAAAAGACTACCATACATGATTCATTAAGGCGCTGCTGCACTAAAACCTATGTTATGGTTTAACCACTTGCCACACTGTCACATAATTGTACGTGATGGTGTTCAAGCAGTTATACCAGGGCTCTGGCTGCAGCTGTTAGTCATATCCCCGGTATAGTTTTTCTGAGCTGGTTAATGTCCTACATCAATATTTCTAACACCGAGCTCATAATATTCCCTCCAGCCTGTGCTCCCTCCCGACTTCTCCACCAAGATCAATAGTACAACTATCAGTCCCTCACCTCATGCCAGGGTACTAGGTTAATCCTTGATCCTCTGACCTGTCCTTTCAGCCCCAAATTCAATCACTGTCCAAATTTTGTTGACTTCACCTCCGCAACATCTCCAAAACATGCCCCTTTTAACCATTGAAACCACTAATTCACTCACTTATCTCTTGCCTTGACTATTGTAACTCCCTCCTCATTGGCCTACCTCTTCGTAGGCTATCCCCTCTTCAGCCTATCATGAATGCTGCTGCCAGACTCATCTATCTTACCTACTGCTCAATGTCCACCATCCCTCTCTGCCAATTCCTCCACTGGCTTCCCACTGCCCAACAAATAAAATCCAAAACATTAACAATAACATACAAAGCCATTTACAACTCTACTCAAGCTACATCACCAATCTTGTGTACAAATATCACCCAAACTGTCTCTCCACTCCTCCCAAGACCTCCTTTTTTCTAGCTCACTTGTCTCCTCCTCTCACACTCATCTCCAGGACTTCTCCAGAGCCTCTCCCATCCTCTGGAGCTCCGTACCCCAATCTGTCCAACTATCTCCTACTCTGTCCACTTTTAGGAGATCCCTGAAACACCATCTCTTTAGGGAAGCCTATCCTGCCTTCAGCTAATAACCAAATCTTCTATCTCTCTCCCCCATTAGTTCATCCCTCACAGTGATTACCTTTTGTTCCACCAGCCCCTCCCTATTAGATTGTAAGCTCGCAGAAGCGAGGCCTACCTAACTCTCTTGTATTGAATTGTATTATTGCTGTACTGTCTCCCTTTATTTTGTAAAGCGCTGCACAAACTGTTGCCGCTATATACTGTAAAGCCTGTATAATAATAAAAGGGATCCTATTGCTTTTACAAGTGGCCTCCACCACCTGCCGGTGCCTTTCCTGGCTCTCCTGTGCAATCAGGGAGCCCAACTGATCACAGAGTTGATCAGGGACCAGAACAACCCCAATCATCTGTATGGTCTAAGGCCTTGTTCATACCTGCTCAAAATACTGACGCTTAACAAATGTGCCTATAGAGTTATAATTGTTGAGTTTGCGTTGTGTTTAACAAGCATTAAAGGTGAGATAAAAACTCTCCCCAAACAGCCAATGCGCTTTTGACATGAGTTTGACGAGATGCTTCAATTCCTTCCAAACTTTACATGAAGCTTAATTTCTGAAGTGCAGCAACAAGACACGACGCAAACTCTTCATGTTTTGACAATGTGATCAGCACTGTGAACTCTCCATAGTATTAATTGCAGACTGCTTTACTAGGGGTTTGAGGAGAGTTAAAAATGTGCCTCAGACTCCTGCTTCTATTGCCAGTGCAAGCATTTTGTCCTTTCCGGTTTGGGAAAATGTAAATAGAACTATTTTTTTCTGGAAAGCACGAGATCATTGTTCTTTTTTATCTCATGTTTTCAAGGGTAGAGGAGAGATCTGGGGTCTTATAGACTCCAGATGTCTCCATAAAGAGGACCTGTAATGCTTTATTGATATCACAAGGAATGTTTACCTTTCGTGTGATAGAAAAAATTATTAAAAAATATAAAGGGACAGTGCAAAAATAAAAAGATTTTAATAAAAGAAATAATGATAAAGAGACAAATGCATAAATAGGTCATGCACGGACGCACTCTATATATATATATAGAGAGAGAGAGAGAGACAGACAGACAGACACAGTACAGATTTGGCAGAAAACCTTTGCTTTACTTTCAGAAGCAACATTTTCTATGGGACACTGTACTACAAAATACTCCCACAAATGCAGGTCATTGATTGCAAACAAGATTTGTTAATTTTCACACACAAAAAAAGTATTTTTCCTAACAAATTAGTTTAGGACTATGTTGCAAAAATGAATACACCCCAATGAAAGTATTAGAGGCAAAGCTAAATGTTAGGCAACAAAATCCTAATTAACAAGAATTTAATTACAGGTGAGTCTAATTATTCATTAAACAGGTGCCCAGCAGACAGTTGATTATAAAAGGGTGTTACTAAAAGAAAAAAAAAATATTTAGACAAGAAAGGTGAAGGCTACAAGAAGATCAGCAAAGCTTTACTTATCAATCAGAATACTGTAGAAAAATTGATACAAAGATTTAACAAAGATGGAACTGCAACCATCTCACAGAGACATCCTGGCCATCCACGGAAGTTAACACTGTTGACCAAATCTATGGAATATGAAATATAATATTTCTCTGATATGATTTGGTTAACCTTAATGAGAGTTCTTTGACCAAGAGTGAAAGGTTTAACACAACAACCAAAATTTATTAGTGAATAGTAGGGAGGTCTAAACTAACATACCACAATCTATCTATTTAACAATAAGAAAAAGAGAAACAAAATGTATATGATTCACCCAATCCTAAACCCACAAACAGCAAGACAGACAACACATACGACAATCATGTATACATATAAGTGCCAGAGAAATGTCCTGATATTTACCAATGGTGTAGCATGGGGGCCCCCAGGATCGGTGTATCTTCTCCCTTGTCTTTCCCCAAATCCTACCCTGATATACACTTATCTCCCATAGACTTGCATGGGGCCATCCTGATTGGTAGAACTATCCAATCCATCTTCCATATCTGACGCATCTCATCCAGGATTGGACAGTTTCCCCATCCTATATTGCTTACATAACTCAGCCCCATCCCAGAACCTCCCCTTTTAGTGATAAAATTACATATGCCAGGTCATGGCACCGAGGCGTCTGGATCCAGGCTCTCTCATCAAAATTCCCTCCATTATTGAGAGTTTGGAGGGAACCTTAGGTCATAGCCTGGTAAAACTACATTCCCCAGATATCCATCACCATTGCATATCTAAAGAGAGGGTACTTTGAAGTGGCCCTCATACCAACAAAGAGATTTAAATGGCCTGGTCTAGATCGTTATGTGGGCCCCATAAAGTCTGAGATAAGGTAGTTAATTTAGTGGTTGCCCCCTCTCACATAATAGAACATTCCTTGTGGCATGCACCTGTTTACACATCAAACATTCCTCCAATACAATACAAAGCTATCTCTACAACTTGATCACTTGTTCCAATGTCTATGTACAACACACCGCTATCAAACCAAGCTCTGATATTTCCAGCTTTGTAACTTGGTTATATAGTTAGAAAAATATCTATTTACAGTTGCTGATGAAGATTATACATAAACCCCTCATAAGTCAACAAACACCTCAACAGGAGCGTCTTCTGATGAGAAGAGTTGAAGAAAATTGCCATGCAAGTTCACTTCCGTTAGCTAAAGAAGTAGAAAGCAAAACTGGGATGATTGTTTCTGATGACACCATATGACGTACACTGCAGAGGATTGGCATGCATGTTGTCGCCCACAAAGGAAGCTTCTCCTAAAGCCCATGCACAAAAAAGCCTGTCTAGAATTTGCCAGGGCCCATGCTGAAAATGAAGAAGACTACTGGGACTCTGTGCTCTGGAGTGGTGAGACCAAGATAAATGTTTTTGGAACTGATGGCTTCAAAATTGTATGGCATCGCAAAAGTGAGGAGTACAAAGTAAAATACATGGTGCCTACAGTGAAACACAGTGGTGGCAGTGTCCTTCTGTGGGGCTGCATGAGTGCTGCTGGTGTAGGGGAGCTGCATTTCATTGATGGTATAATGAATTCAAAGGTGTACTGCTCTATGTTGAAAGAGAAGATGCTGCCATCACTCCATGCCCTTGGTCATTGTGCACTTTTCCAACATGACAATGATCCAAAACACACATCTAAGGCCACTGATGCATTTTTGAAGAAGAAAAGGGTGAAAGTGATTCAGTGCCAATTCTGTCTCCTTATCTGAACCCAATTGAACACCTATGAGGAATTCTGAAAAGACAAGTTGAGCATCACTCTCCATCCAGCATCCAGAGGTCATTCTTGAAAAATGGAAAAAGATAGATGTTGCAATATGTCGCCAATTTGTTCATTCCATGCCTAGAAGACTTGGTGCTGTCCTTACAAATCATGGAGGTCATACAAAATACTAGATGTAGTAGTTTTTGTTGTGGGGTGTATTAGTTTTTGCATCACCTAATTTGAGTAAAACTGAAGATTTTGTAATCTAAGTTATATTATTAACTTTACTTTCATGTAATGACCTAAACAAATGTTCTATAAAACTCAGTTTTGTAAAAAGTTTGGAAATTGTTGTGTTCATTGAGAAATTAATTAAAATTTTACTTTTCAAAAGGGATGCACTCATTTATGCTGAGCACTGTATATGTATGTATATATATATATATATATACACACACACTGCTCAAAAAAATTAAAGGAACACTTTGAAAACACATCAGATCTCAATGGGGAAAAATATCATGCTTTATATCTATACAGATATGGACTGGGTACTGTGTTAGGAATATAAGGATGCCCCATAGTTTGATGGAAATGAAAATTATCAACCTACAGAGGCCTGAATTCAAAGAAACCTCAAAAATCAAAGTGAAAAAATGATGCAGCAGGCTAGTCCATTTTGCTGAAATTGCAGCAACTCAAAATGGTACGCAGTAGTTCGTGTGGCCCCCACATGCTTGTATGCATGCCTGACAATGTCGGAGCATGCTCCTATTGAGACAACGGATGGTGTCCTGGGGTATGTCCTCCCAGATCTGGACCAGGGCATCACTGAGCTCCTGGACAGTCTGAGGTGCAACTTGGCGTCGTCGGATGAAACATGATATCCCAGAGGTGTTCTACTGGATTTAGGTCAGGCGAGCATAGGGGCCATTCAATGGTATGAATCCCTTCATCCTTCAGGAACTGCCTGCATACTCTTGCCACATAAGGCAATTGTCATGCACCAGGAGGAACCCAGAACCCACTGCACCAGAGTAGGGTTTGACAATGGGTCCAAGGATTTCATCCCGATACCTAATGGAAGTCAGGTTGCCATTGTCTAGCCTGTAGATTTCTGTGTGTCCCTACATGGATATGCCTCCCCATACCATCACTGATCCACCACCAAAACGGTCATACTGAATAATGTAGCAGACAGCATAACATTCTCCATGGCTTCTCCAGACCCTTTCACATCTGTCACATGTGCTCAGAGTAAACCTGCTGAAAAGCACAGAGTGCCAGTGGGGGACCTGCCAATTCTGGTGTTCAATGGTAAATGCCAATCAACCTCTATGGTGCCAGTGAGCACAGAGCCTACTAGAGGATGTTGAGCCTTTAAGCCACCCTCATGACGTCTGTGTGTGATTGTTTCACACTAGTGGCCTACTGAAGGTCATTTTGTAGGGTTCTGGCAGAGCTCATCATGTTCCTCCTTGCACAAAGGAGCAGATACCGGTTCTGCTGATGGGTTAAGGACCTTCTACGACTCTGTCCAGATCTCCTAGAGTAACTGCCCGTCTCCTGGAATTTCATCCATGCTCTTGAAACTGTGCTGGGAGGCACAGCAAACCTTCTGGCAATAGCACCTATTGATGTGCCATCCTGGAGGAGTTGGACTGCCTGTGCATCCTCTTTAAGGCCCAGGTATCGCCTCATACTACCAGCAGTGACACTGACCCTAGTCAAATGCAAAACTAGTGAAAAACAGAATAGATGAATAGGGAAAAAAATGTCAGTGGCCTTCACCTGTAAAATCATTCCTGTTTTAGGGGTCACCTCATTGTTGCCCATCTAGGGCATCTGTTAATTTAGTTAACACCAAAGCAGCTGAAACTGTTTACCAACTACAACTGGCTTTCGAGTTCTTTATTGGCTCGCTTCAAGCTCTGGTCCCCTATGTTCACCCTCCAGACTTTCTTGCCGCTCATCTGTCCTCTCCACATAAGCTCAGCTTAATTTTACACATATGTATCTTGTTTATCTTATGCATATTTGTGTGTTTGTTTGTACATTAATTTTATATTTTCTTTATACATGCAGTAGTCCTGAAAAAGCCAAATGCACAGGCAAAACACAGTGACCGTATTTTGATGTATGCATATTGTAACTACTGTATGTGCTCAGTGTTATTTTTTTAAATACATGAGGAGGGCATTGTGCTTATAATTACAATATTTTTTGCTCTTGCTCCCTCTTTTGAGGGGCATGTTTGTACTATGGGTCCTATCATGAATATATGACTCTTTTATGTCAGTAAATGATTGTATGTATTTTAATGTGTGGTCTCTTACTATGCCCAAAGAATCCAATGCCTTTGCCGTACTTAGCAATTCGGTTTCTTTTTCTCCTGTATCAATAGGATTTGACACCAGGAGGCTTTTGTTGATATTTTTCATGATTAATAACCCCTCTGCTACTTAACTGACCAGCTCAATATCCCAGGAGTTTGACTTGATGCTATACTCTGATTAAAAAGTGTTTCTTTAATTTTTTTGATATAGATAGATAGATAGATAGATAGATAGATAGATAGATATGGTGGTTGGAGGTTCTACGTAATTTTCTAGCACAAAGATACAGATTTTTACATGTAGGAGAGAAATGTCAGAATAGGCCTGGTTTTCAAGTGGTTCATTTTATTGAAAGAATATGCAATTTAGCCCTGGTTCGCACCTGTGCAGCCTTGGAGTTGCGTTACTTCAGAGCAACTTCAAAGCCATTAGTACGATTTCATGTACAGCTTGCTGACATCTGTGCAGCTTCATTTAACAGATGTCAATGCAAGTCGCACAGAAATAGTGCAAGACCCTTTTTCAAAGTTGTTGCAACTTGAGCCGAAGAGATGTGTACAGTTCCATTGTGGGAAATGGGGTACTACTTTGAATTGTTAAGTCACATGACAAATCACACTGGTGTGAACCAAGGCTTAAAGCATCCACTACTTATTGGCCCATTTTTTCATGAAATTGTTCCTGTGTTTTTCTGCTCTTTCCTGTGTGAGCTCCCAAACCTCTCCTTGTTCTCCCCTCACTTCTGTTTGTTTCGAATGAGCAGTACACATTAGTTGTGGTTGTGTGCACTCCTCTATGCACACTACAAATCCCATTGTCCACAATCCTTATCTATCTCGCAGACAAGAAAGAAAGGGTGGCTATGTTCCTACATCCAGCAGGATTATAGAGAATGAACACACCCACCCACCCTCTAACAAGAAGCTGGTTCACAGCAGCAGAGAAAAAGGAACTTGGAGATTTGGAGGAGGCTAAGAGCAAAATAAGGTATCTTTTGTGACTACAATAGACCAAACCAGAGTTTAGTATCATTTTATTAATGGTTGGCTTCACTTTCATTTATTTGCAGTTAAATAGAGGCCACAAGACCCAGACATCGGAAGGATACTTTTTTTCTCTGCGTTATGACAGCTATTGCAATGGGAAATGAGCACTGGCAGAAAGTTAAAGTAGAACTATATGCTGCACTTTTTTAAATTTTGGATTGAGTAAGGGAGGGTTTATAACCCCTCTCGTCTGGTTCTGGCTCTAAATATTTTTTTCAAATTTTATCAGAAGTCATATGACCACTCTGTCTGCTCTCCTCCCCCAGCTCCAAAAGGTGAAGTCCCAAGATGACACCAAGTACAGTTTGAAGACTCCGTCTATATTTGGAGTCCTGCTGTATCGATATTGATAGTCCCTATAGCAGTTGCTATCAATCTACAATTAACGGTGGATCTGGAGGCATGGCTGCCTTTAGAATCAGGGGGATATTACTAGAGTGTACAAGATGTCACACATTTCTACAGCGTCCTGTACCATGATACCGGAGCACCCTGCACTTCCCGTTGTCATGACCATCCAGGATCACCAAGTTATTTAGAAATATTAAGACACACAGGGGGAGTTATTAACCACGTCACCTCTCACACCTGTTCACCCTCTAAGGACCAGAGCATTTCTGCTATGGACCTGTTTATTCGGTGATAAGTTGTTTGTTTTTTTAAAAACAAATATAAAGTTTCTGCACTTAAAAAGTGTAGTTTGTATTCTGTAATTTGTCCTGTTTAAAATTGACACCAAAATTATGATTCTGGTGCAAAGCATTGCAAAGTTATTGACAAATGAAATCCAGTGGGGTTTTTTTTTTTTTTTCAGTTTTGCCCTTTTTGAAATGTGAAATTTGTAAATATATGGTAAAGGTGTGAAAATATTAACAAACAAAACAAACAAAAACAATAATCAAATGGAAAAGAAGAAAAAGTTGTTAATTAGGGATGATTAGAGTAAACTAAAGGTTAATCAGGGGTTAAACATAGAAAGATTTAACAGAGGAACTTGTCAGGTTGCTTTAACGGACTTTGGTGTCCATTTATGACACAGAGAATAGCTGAGATTCAGAGGATCACGGCTACTCTCTGGTCATTCAGTTTATGACACTCAGGAGATCAGCAGAGAACATGTTCAGCCCTTCACTGGAGATCTGTGTTCTCCGTCCAGATTATCTGGCCCAGAGCTGGAGAATTGGAGGGACCGCAAACTAAGCAGCGATAATTTACCTCTGTTTAGTAAACTGATCTTTTACTGTAATCTCGCAAGATTATAGTAAAATCAGCCGTTCTCCAGCAGTTGTAGACCGTTCTCCATCTTTTGTAGACCGTTCTCCCTTCGTTCGGAGAACTGCTTCATAAAAGGCATTCACAGGAGAACTATGTTCCCCGAGAATGCCGGAAAACTGAGCAGCGATGATTTACTGCTGGTTCATAAATGGACACCTAAATCTGCAAATGAAGCTAATTCCTTTGACCTGTAGATGAATAAACAGATACAAAATTAAACAATGTTGTTGATAAACATTTCCAGGCTCCAGCTGTCAGAACTTTCTCTGTGTACTGTGCAATACCACTTTGATTAATCAGAGCTGAATTGCCAGGTACTGGGACAGGGGAGGGCCTGGCAGCAGGGCAGGAGTGGACGTGTTACACAGCCCCTGTGTACAATGATGACACTTTTTCTGGCGTGTCTAACACATCCAGAGTCTGCAGCTGGTTAAAAAGTGTATGAGACAAGTTCTGTCTCAACTAGCCATGACCATAGGATGGCTTCCATCTTTGATTTTTTTTCATGCACCTTAGGGAAAAAATTGCAAAGCTGATTGGCTGCAATCCAGTTGAGATAAAGTTTGCATCAGACACTTTTTATTAATTCTCCCCATTATGTATAAAGGGCACTTATTAAAGTCCTAGCACTCATATGTAGAAACAACAAATGGCAGCTTTTATATAAACTTCTACCTTCCAGAAATTTGAAAACTTCTCAGAGTGCCGAAACCCTCCATATCAGGGGTCAGCAACCCATGATAGTGCTCTGCTCATCAATCACAGGCAGATGATAGGTAGGTTGCTTCCCTGCCATGCTGACCGCCATTTGAAGTGCTCCTCCCTCACCTGAAGAGGGCTCAGGGAAGTGGCATGCAAAGGTGTGCTGTGCTGATTATTATTGTTATTATTATTATACAGTATTTATAAAGCGCCAATAGTTCACTCAGCGCTGTACATTACAAAGGGGGACAGAACATGTGACAGAACAATACCAATACAATGCAAAACATGAGGGGATCGAGGGCCCTGCTCTTTCGAGCTTACAATCTAGAAGGGATGGGATAGTGGTACAGGAGGAGATAGCTGTGGGGGATGGAGTGGTAGGAAGAGTGGAGGAGGTCAGCAAGTTAGCAGGGGGTGAGGTAGGCTTCCCTGAAGAGATGGGTTTTCAGGGTGCGCCTAAAGGAGAGGAGAGTAGGTGATAATCTGATGGGTTGGGGAAGGGAGTTCCAGAGGATGGGTGACACCCTGGAGAAGTCCTGGAGGCGGGCATGGGAGGAGGAGACCAGGGAACTAGAGAGAAGGAGGTCTTGTGAGGAGCGGAGTGTGCGTTCTGGGCGGTACTTGGATATTAGGTCAGTGATGTAGTTCGGGGCAGTATGGTGGACAGCTTTGTACGTCAGTGTTAGGATTTTAAATTTGATCCGTTGCGCAATCGGAAGCCAGTGGAGGGATTGGCAGAGGGGGGTGGCGGAAATGGAGCGGTTGGAAAGGTGAATGAGTCTGGCAGCCGTATTCAGGATGGACTGAAGCGGGGATAGCCAGCGGCGAGGCAGGCCAGTGAGGAGGGAGTTGCAGTAGTCGAGGCGTGATATGATGAGGGAGTGGATGAGCTGCTTAGTGGTTTCTGGGGTTAGGAACGTGCGGATTTTGGTGATGTTGCGGAGGTGGAGTCTGCACGAGTTTGTTAAAGATTGGACTTGGGGCTGGAAGGATAGGTTGGAGTCCAGAATGACACCAAGTACTCTGGCCTGCAGAGCGGGTTTGATATTGGCGTTGTTGGATGTGATGGAGAAGTCAATGGGAGGTGGGGTCCGGGCTGGGGGGAAAACAAGAAACTCAGTTTTGGAGAGGTTCAGTTTAAGGAAGTGGAGCGACATCCAATCTGATATGTCACTCAGTAGGTGTGTGATTCGGGCAGAGACCGAGGGGGTGAGGTGGGGGGTTGAGAGATAGATTTGTGTGTCGTCGGCATAGAGGTGGTAGTTGAAGCCGTGAGAGTGTATGAGTTGGCCAAGGGAGGAGGTGTAGATGGAGAAGAGAAGGGGCCCAAGGACAGAGCCTTGAGGGACCCCAACAGAGAGGGGGAGTGAGGGGGAGGTGGTAGCATTATAGGTAACGCTGAAAGAGCGTTGTGACAGGTAGGATGAGAGCCAGGAGAGAGCAGAATCTCTGAGGCCAAGGGAGTGTAGTATCTTGAGGAGGAGGGGGTGGTCAACTGTGTCGAAGGCCGCAGAGAGGTCAAGGAGTAGGAGCACTGAATAGTGGCCATTAGCTTTGGCGGTTAGAAGGTCATTGGAGAGTTTGAGTAAGGCGGTTTCGGTGGAGTGTAGGGGGCGGAAGCCAGACTGTAGGGGATCGAGGAGGTTGTTGTTGTTGAGGTGAGAGCATAGGCGGGTGTAGACGAGGCGCTCGAGGAGTTTAGATGTAAGTGGGAGCAGGGAGATGGGTCTGAGGTTGTTCGGGTCATTGGGGTCCAGGGAGGGCTTTTTAAGTATGGGGGTGATGTGTGCATGCTTCAGTGGGGAGGGGAAAGTGCCGGAGGAGAGGGAGAGATTAAAGATGTGGGTGAGGGAGCGTAGGATGGAGGGGGAGGGAGGTCGTAGGAATTGTGAGGGGATAGGGTCGAGGGGGCAGGTGGTGAGGCGGGCATCAGAGAGGATCTTGGAGACTTCCTCGATGGTAGTAAGGTCAAAGGTGTGGAGTGTTGAGGGAGCTTCAGTATGAGGAATGTAGGGTGGGGTGGGAGTGGAGGTCAGAGCAGTGGTGGGGCCGTGGGAGAGGGGTGATGAGGGGGTAGCTGAGTGAGGGGGAACAGGGTTGGAGGGAGTTTGAGCAGTGACGAAGTCCCTGCGGGTAATGTTGAGGGGGGATGAGGGGGTAGCTGTGTGAGAGGGGACGGGTTGAGAGGGGGTGTGAGTTGCGGCAATGTCCTTGCGAATTGTGTCAATCTTGTTTTTGAAGTGATTGGCAATCTCAAGGGCGCTGAGTGAGGTGCTGGGTGGAGGTGGGGGTGGAGAGAGTAGAGAGTTGAAGGTGGAGAAGAGTCAGCGAGGATTGGAGGAGAGGGCCTTGATGAGGGTCAGGAAGTAGGCTTGTTTGGCTGCGTGGAGGGAGGAGGTGTAGGTGCGGAAGGCAGATTTGTAGCAGGTGAAAGCTTGTTGGGATTTTGTTTTGCGCCATAGTCGTTCCAGGGCACGACTGCGTCGTTTGAGGGTTTTGGTGTGATCAGTCTGCCAGGGCTGGAGCGGTCGGAGTCTGATGTTGCGTGTGGTTAAAGGCGCTAGTGAGTCAAGGGCTGCTGACAGCGTGTTGTTGTAGGCAGTCATAGCCAAGTCGGGGCAGGACAGGGGGAGGATGCGGTCGTGGAGTTGATCAGCTGCAGAGTGGAGGGGGGCAGGGTTAAGGTTGCGGAGGTTACGGAGGTTGCGGAGGTTACGATTAGCGCCCGCTTCCTCTCTCATTCATCTCAGATGTTTGTATATGACATTATGATGGAAAATAAATGGAAGAGATAGAAAAGAGAGGAGGGCTAGCAAGGGTCAGTGCGCCAGAAGAGCAAACAGCAGTGTTTATACTCCCTGATCTGCACAGTATGGAAATCTCTGCCCTGCTGACCCTGTACATTGCCCTACTGACCAGATCTCTGCCCTACTAACCCTTGGTCTCTTCCCTGCTGACTACTGGTCTCTGCCCTATTGATCCCTGTCCTCCTCCCCATTGACCCCCATTCTATGCTCTACTGACCTCCCATTCTCTGCAATACTGACCCCCCATTCTCTGCAATACTGACCCCCTGTCCTCTGCCGACCTTGTCCTCTGTCTTATACACTGCCTTGCTGACCTCTTGTACACTGAGCTGTTGACCCACTGTACACTGCCTCTTGTCCTCCACCCTGCTGACTTCTGTACACTGTCATGCTGACCTCCCATTCTCTACCCTGGTGACCCCTTTTCTCTGCCCGACTGACCCCTATTCTCCACCCTGCTGCCTTCTACGATCTGCCCTGCAAACTGCTGTCTCCTGTCTTCTGCCCTACATACTTCTGACCCTTGTACGTGGTCCTAGATTCTTCTGGCCCCTGTACACTGCTCTACATACTACCTACACTGGCCAGAACTCAGACCATAGACACTCCCACCCCCTGCATGATAGACACGCCCACCCCCTGCGTGATAGACACTCCCACCCCCTGCACCGTGTGATATACACTCCCTCCTCCTGCACTGTGTGATAGACACTCCCTCCCCCTGCACTGTGTGATAAGACACGCCCTCCCCCTGCGTGATAGACACTCCCACCCCCTGTGCGATGGACACTCCCTCCCCCTGCACTCTGATCCCGAGAGCAGGTTCATCTCCTCTGTCTCCTCCCCTCTCATATAAGAAGCTTAGTCTTCAGTTATATTTCCATCAGTATTTTGAGTCCACGTTTTCCGCACACATGGGCCGTGTATCCTGTGATCAGGCCACTCCCACACCTATATTCAGGAGTGCGGTTGTTCTCCGTACATATGGCAGTCACATGTCACTCATAGAGTGCAGGCCGCCCCATTACTGCAGGCAGACACCCCCGCCGGCCTTACACTGGCACAGCGACACCTGATCGGCGGGAACCTGCAGGGGGCGCTGTGTATTTCAGCCCACATTGGCGGGTTCCGTGTTGCCGTGTCAGCCCCGCCCCCTCCCGGAATAAGCACGGTGAGCGCTGACTTCCTGATTCTCTTCTCCGGCTCCCCGGTACCGTACACCGAGGGAGGGGCGCACCGTTCCCCCCCCGCCCGGCCTCCCGTAGAGGGGCTGTCCCCTTGTGTGAGGTCCATGGCTAGGAGGGCTCTCCTCTCCCTCCCTCTCGTCACAGAGGGGCGGGGCCAGCAGAGATGGTAGTGAGGGGGCGGGGGCACCGGGGATTCCGGACTGAGCTCCTCTACTACTCGGCTCATCATTCATTGTGGGAGCAGTATGAGCGCTGATCCCCGGGGGGGCGGTGTGTGGCCCTGGCTGGCGGATGGTCTGGGGCCCCTGTGTGTGCCGTTGTAGAGTGGGATGGTGTGATCAGTGCCTTAGGGGGATCTCCTGCACACAGACCGGCTGATCTCCATACACCCTCCATGCTGCCTTCATCCTACTGAGCACCCCCGTCCTCCGCAATGTTCCGGCAGATCTGCAGTCGCCTGGTGAGTGTTGTGATCCTCATTGTACAGAATTGTCTTCTCAGTGTGCTGTCATCATCAGAGCCCATACATGGGGAGACCGCTGAGCCCAGGAGCTGACAATCTACAGGGGAAGGGATGGTGGAGCCAGGCATTGGTGTCCGATCCGAGGATGGAAAGCGTCTGATTACTGAGTACACAGATGACAGATGTCTACAGGAGTCGGTCCCACCTGTCAGAGGATGTCTGTCCATCCAGTCCTGAGATCTGCACAGCTTTGTCACACAGTCTGGCAGCGGCGGAGACCTGAGCTCTCAGTTCAGTGATGGTGGCCATACACGCTTCAATATCCGATCTATCTCATCCCATTGGAATAATCTATAGTCAACAGGCCATCCAATCGATATTCCTCACCCCGAGAAGTGGAGTTCTATTGATCGCTAAGAGATGATCATAAGTCATGGATCACATCTCTGTTCCCACCATGTGATCTCATCATTTCATCCATCGGCATGTGATTGTCTCCATGAACCAAGGATCTCAGTGCTGCCAATCCATGCTAACGGTTTTCCGCCCCGGCCAATCCTCTTGGGTTGCTTGAATCTGATCTAGATTGAGTCTAGAAGGATCGGCAGTTCAGCTGTTTGTACAGTTGATTGTTTTGATTGTATCGCACATCGATGGAAGCGTGTGTGGCCATCATAGGACTTACAGGTCTTGTCCCGCCCCAAGCCTGTGATTGGTCAGTGAAAGGAGATACTGCAGAGTGGTTAGCCCATCTCTGGCACTCTGCTTTCTCCTCCTGTCAGCAGGCTGTTTGTACTGCAGCACAACTAATTGGCTCTTTGTGCTGCTTCTCTCTCCCAGCCTGAGCTTTGCTGTATGGGAGCTGACATGTAAAAATCGGGTACTTGCAGTGCTTACAGTTTAAACAATACATTATGACCCCACTCACACCGGGTGCGACTTGGCATGCTATTTGCAATGTGACTTGTAAATTGTATGGCAAGTCACACCCTATTGTCTGCATTTACAGCGGACATATTGGTGCGATGCGGACTTGGTCTCCTACTTTAGGTGCGACTTGCATAGACATCTGTGCTAATTGCACCTCAAGTCGGATCAGTGTGACCGGGGTGTAAGGCTCCTTTTGCACAGGAACAGACAGCTGCAGGAGCGCTTTACCTGGCCATCTGCCCATCTGTGGTAGGGGACAGTGTGGCGCACAATTCAGCATCACACTTTTTTTTGTGTTTTGAACAAACTTTATTTGAAGTGTGTACACCTCATCCCTGGCACTGTACTGCCATGCAGTTCTGTACAGTGCTCCACAAAAAAATGCAGCATGCCTGCATTTTATCTCAACACAATGCAGCGCAGCCCCAGGTTACATTCCAGTGTGAATGGGACACACAGGAACCCATTATTTTCTGTGTACCTGCAGTGACTGATGTTTTACAATGCAGTAAACTAGATGTCACTGTACAATGTGTGAATTAACCTGGTTCACACCGGTGGGACTTGTCATGTGAATTGACAGATCAGAGTCGCACCATATTTGCAGCTATGGAATTGATCAAATTGGTGCAACTTTGAAGAAGGTTCCTGCACTATTTTGTGTCACTTGTATTCACATCTGTGTAAATGAAGTCAGACATGAAGTCGCAGTGATTGCCGACTTTGAAATCACGATGAAGTAGTGCGACTTCAAAGCTGCATCGGTGGCGACCGTGTAAGGCAACCCATTCACTTGTAGGACTGTCCTACATATGACAAATGCACTGAAGTAGCTCAAGTACCCTTTTTTTTTTTTTTTTTTTTTTTTTTTTTTTTCCTGCTGTTGCCATTGAGCCAAGCACATTTGGCATTGCACGTTTGGCCACATTTTTTGTGTGACAAAATACAGGATTGATACCCGTGTTCGGGGTTCCATTAAGGATAAAGGCATCGCAAGCCTGATGCATTTTTCGCACGTTTCTGGAAACGCAGGTAGAAGCATGCACTTCTGCTTAGGTGTGAATGTGGCCATTGAGATGTCAGAGCTGCATTCATTTGTCTTTTATGTCTGCCTGTCTGTTCACACACAAGGGGAAGATCACACAATAGTCTTCTGGGTAAGAAATGGTTGTTGTAGGTATCGGTGAGTTATTGAGGGCTGAAGATAAATCTGTGGGCAGGATGGTATATTTCCCGTATGACTGGATGAGAAATATGCCCCATTAACATGTCTGGAAGATCAGCGGACTAGTCCATGTACATCCCATCAATGGTTTCCTTCACTTTATGGTGTGTAGATGATCTGAAGTGTCTCTTATTGTCTATTACTACAGTTGTGTACTGGGCTGCAGAATCGGTTGGTGCTAGGTGTCGGGGACATCACCGTCTTCCATTGGCAGTGCTGCTGCTGGGAATGGCCATGTTGCAGTGCTGTGTAGTAGATTGTAGGCAGTGATGTTTCCTGGGTGACAGCTATTCCACATCCACTACAGAGCATGCAATGCATTCACAAGTGTCACCTCTTCATTAAGTCTGCATAGAGGTGGGAAGCTGTTTGGGTTGTGGCCTTTGTTCTCATGTGTAGCTTGCAATAACAACCCTTGCTGTGCAGATGACTCTGATGTCTTGTTGTCACTGGTTTGGTCATGATAATGATCTATTTTCAACATCTTGTGTTTTCTTTAGTGTGTCTGCTTAGTGACTTTATTTGTTTGTCTATTTGTTCTAAGGAGTCCACACATTTCTATTTGGTGTCTTGTCTGTCTCCATTCCCTCTGCAGTATGTTTGTTGGGGGTTCCCTATTCATTCAGCACAGTAGGTGATGGCAGAATGCTGTTTCCTTTCTCCATTGTTCTTGGTATGCTATGAACACATGGCAGAGCTGTCATCGAGCACAGCCATATACTTACTATACTGTAAGGTACAACCTTTATGTTTACTGTAGACAACATACATCCACTACCCATGTTACATGTCTGACACTTGCCGTTCTAATGGATTGCATGTCAGTGTGGAGACCTGAGTGCAGAATTGGGAGTCCTACCCCTAACCTGAGATGCTGTTTGAACAATGCTTGTGTCTTTTACATCACAGTATGCAGTCTTTTAGATGCTATGTTATCCAAGACATAAGAGTTTTTACCAGGAAAAGAAGAACTTGACTTTTAAGAGGGTTGTTTTTTTTTTTTTTTTTTTGTTGTTTTTTTTTTTTTTTTTTTTTTACTGCTGGCATCTTGGTACTCATATGTGCTGTTGCGTTTGGTAGCAATCCTAGTATAATAACGCTTTCTACCTTTTGCAGAAAGTAAGTATGGGTTAGAATTTTTTTCATAGACATTAAAGCATTTGTAAAGGTTTAGAATTTTTCTTTTTAAAATGACACATGCTATACTTGCTGTGTACAATGGTTTTGCACAGAGCAGCCCTGAGTCTCCTCTTCTCAGGTTCCCCATCTGTGCCCCAGGCTCTCCCCCATTGAGTGCTCCCGCAGCAAGCTGCTTGTTGTGGAAGCTCTCATGTGTCGCACAAAGTGCAGCTCGGCTCTGCCCACCACTCCCTCCTCACTGGTTGTGATTGACAGTAGTGGGAGAGACCATTCGGCCAATGAGAAGGGAGAGACCTGGGAGAGCTTCTGCTCTCATGCACATCGCTTAATCTAGATTGGGTTCAGTTAAGTATTAGGGGGCTGAGGGGGGAGCTGCACACTGAAGGTTTTTTACCTTCATGCATACAATGCCTGAAGATAAAAAAAAAAATGTATGGCTTTATAACCACTTTAAGTTTAGGATAAAGGGGGCAACATTTTAGGATTATTTTATATGGTTAAAGGGTACTTCCATTTATATGAAGAGGGGCAACAAAATATACAGTGTGTGTTCTATAGAAAATAAAAAATATTGCATATACAACTGCTACACAAGTCATATTGTAATTAATTTTAGGCATCCTCTGCAATAGAAATGTTTTTTTTTTTTGGTGAGATACTCTACAAGGGTTAAATACTTCTAAAGCCACGTGCACACTGGACATTTAGCCCCAGTGCATGGAGCTTTGGTGTTTAGCAGAGAATGCACCATTCAGCCAGCCAAACTATGAGAGACTGACAGCTGCTAGGGCTGGACAGGGCAACAAGCCATATGAGTTCAGTATGCTCCAGAGACAAATGCCCAGAACACAGGCTGCTTACATTTGGGGCATTTGGCCCTGGGTACATACGGTGTTAAGTGAAAGTACAGTTAGGTGTACCACCCAGAACCGTTACGCCAATGGTGTATTTAAGTTTTGTGCTGCCCCAGGCTGCTGCCCACAGGAACACCGATTAACACCCCCCTACCCCTGCCACAGAGAGATAAATGACATTGACGAACAACACCCTTACACCCAACTGGGAGAGTCTTCCACCAACCCCCCCCCCCAGCGATAGAGATACATTCATCTTCACAGCTCTGAACATCCCCAGGAGTGAGGGCCAGTCTCTACATACACCATCAAACAGCCTCTCTCGGATCTCACCTGGTTCCCACAGTGCACATGTCCCTTCTTTCATCCCTTCTTCTAGGGGGAGGCGCTGCCCCCCTGAAAAATGATGCCCTAGGCAAGTGCCTTTTTCGTCTTGTGGTAAATATGCCCCTGCGTTTAAGCAGCTATCAGCTTGACAGGCTGCCAACAGCAGAGTTTAAAGCGGAGTTCCACTCGACCTATCAAAAAATAAAAGTCAGCAGCTACAAAAACTGTAGCTGCTGACTTTGAAAAAACAGCCACTTACCTGTCCCGTGGTGTGTCCCCCTGTTTCATCGGTCGTCCCGTATTTTAGGAGGCCGGCATCTTCACTGTGGGCACCCGGCTGTGATAGCTTGCGGCTTCACAGCCAGGTACCCACTGCGCATGCGCGAGTAGCGCCGTGCTTCATGAAACGTCGCAGAAGACTACAGGACCAATCACGTGTTCCAAAAAGACTACAGGGGGGGAGGGCACCCTCTGTTTCCGATCGCCTAGGCAGCGATCGGACCGGAAGTGGGAGCGGGTACCTGTCAAATTTGGGTACCCGCTTCTCAAAGGCGCCAATCCTTAATGGGGAGCGGGGGAGTAGTCCTTAAAGCGGAACTTCCCTTTTTGGGTGGAGCTCTGCTTTAACAACATACCCGTGGCTAAATGCCAGAGCCCCATATGCTAAACACCCATTGTGCATGGGGCTTAAAGGGATGCAGACACTGCAGCTTTTCTCCTCAGGACACGAAGAGTGCAGCAGTTGATTTTAATTAACCAGTTACTCTTTTTCATATTCAAAATCCAAGGACATAGTGGGATACCTTTATCTTCACAGCAGAAACAGGTAGGACTCTGCAACAACGTCTGTTAAAATCCATGGAATGAACATTGATTGACTAGAGGGGATTTGTTTTTATTTCTCAGCAAAAGTGGAGTTACTCTTTAAGCTTAGAATCAGGTTAAGGAGACCCTGTCAGGTCTTTATATCAAAACGTCAGCTTCCTGTAAGAGAAGAGATATTATACTCGCCATGAACTGTGGCTCACGTGTCCTAGCTCTGCTACATTCTACTGCTGCAGCCTTTTCCAGTGTCACTGGCATGCAACACTTCCTGGCGTGTTGGATACTGATGCTGCCCCACCGCCACACACTGTAGTCCATCCTCCTCTACATCACTATGGAAAACCGCAATGATGTTGGAGTTTGAGAATAAATTCCTGATGGACAAGCCCAAATTTGCTTAATGGATGGCCCTGCCACCCTTCTCCCAACTGACATCCTGATTTATAAAAAAAAAAAAGCTGGATGGAAAATTGTCAGCTGAACAGTGGTTGCATCCAATTATATGGGCAGCTGTCCTAATAAATTAACTCGGCAGAGGGGATTCATCCATTTTTTTTTTTATTTTTTTATTTTTTTTTGATCATTCTGAAAATTGAAAGTAAAAAAAAATCGAATCATAAGTAAATAGAACTCATTCATGACAGCTGACAGATATCTATTAAGTAACATTATACTATCTTTGTCTATGAACATTTTTACATGTAGGATTTAGGAATCTTACAAAAGATGAGTTATTAATACAGCATAATGTTTACCTGGCTAGATAACTAGTTTTAGAAGCTTTCTTCCTCATCAAGTAAGTGTATAGGAATCTCCCTTTAAATGTACTCTTAAAGCTGATCTTCACTTTACCCAGTTTATTTGGGGCAAATGAGTTCAAACAAACTATTTCCTACATTGCCAGGTACACCCATGGGGCATGCTGTATAAACTATGTACCCTCAACTACTTACAGTATACAGCGCTGTGTTCCAGCAAAAGGATGGGAACTTCCCTTCCCACTCCCACAACAAAATCGGGTTGGGCAGAGGGTAGCTCAGCCATTCATAGGCAGCTTTATATTCGCAGAATGAATACAAAGATTCTTCTGATTGGCTGAGGCGGATATTCTGACATCATCTGCCCACCTCAGCCAATCAGAAGAATCTTTGTATTCATTCAGAGAATACAAAGCTGCCTGTAAATGGCTGAGCAGCCCTCTGCCCAACCCAATTTTGTTGTGGGAAGGGAAGTTCTCATCCTTCTGTTGGAACACAGCGCTGTACACTGTGTGTAGTTGAGGGTACATACAGTTTATACTGAATGCCCCATGGGTGTACCTGTTAGTGTAGAACAGGGGTCTCTAAACAAAGGGCCAGTTTACTGTTCTTCAGATTTAGGGGGGCCAGTGGGAATAAAAAAATGCCCCACTGTCAATGGGAGTAAACAGTTTCTCGGGCTTGGAGAAGGAATGGTGCCCCATGATTGATATTAGTGGGAGGAATTGTGCCCCATCATTGGTATCATTGGGAGGAATAGTGCCCCATCAGTGGTGTCAGTGGGAGGAATAGTGCCCCATCAGTTGTGTCAGTGGGAGGAATAGTGCCCCATCATTGGTGTCAGTGGGAGGAATAGTGCCCCATCATTGGTGTCAGTGGGAGGAATAGTGCCCCATCATTGGTGTCAGTGGGAGGAATAGTGCCCCATCATTGGTGTCAGTGGGAGGAATAGGGCCCCATCATTGGTGTCAGTGGGAGGAATAGGGCCCCATCATTGGTGTCAGTGGGAGGCATAGGGCCCCATCATTGGTATCATTGGGAGGAATAGTGCCCCATCAGTGGTGTCAGTGGGAGGAATAGTGCCCCATCAGTTGTGTCAGTGGGAGGAATAGTGCCCCATCATTGGTGTCAGTGGGAGGAATAGTGCCCCATCATTGGTGTCAGTGGGAGGAATAGGGCCCCATCATTGGTGTCAGTGGGAGGCATAGGGCCCCATCATTGGCGTCAGTAGGAGGAATAGGGCCCCATCATTGGCATCAGTGGGAGGAATAGGGCCCCATCATTGGCGTCAGTGGGAGGAATAGCGCCCCGTCATTGATGTCAGTGGGAGGAATAGCGCCCCGTCATTGATGTCAGTGGGAGGAATAGCGCCCCGTCATTGATGTCGGTGGGAGGAATAGCGCCCCGTCATTGATGTCAGTGGGAGGAATAGCGCCCCGTCATTGGTGTCAGTGGGAGGAATAGCGCCCCGTCATTGGTGTCAGTGGGAGGAATAGCGCCCCGTCATTGGTGTCAGTGGGAGGAATAGCGCCCCGTCATTGGTGTCAGTGGGAGGAATAGCGCCCCGTCATTGGTGTCAGTGGGAGGAATAGCGCCCCGTCATTGGTGTCAGTGGGAGGAATAGCGCCCCGTCATTGGTGTCAGTGGGAGGAATAGCGCCCCGTCATTGGTGTCAGTGGGAGGAATAGCGCCCCGTCATTGGTGTCAGTGGGAGGAATAGCGCCCCGTCATTGGTGTCACTGAGAGGAATAGTGCCTAATTGTTTATATCAGTGGGAGGAATTCTGCTCCATTGCTGGTGTCTTGGGAGGAATGGTACCAATCGCTGGTGTCATTGGAAGGAAAAATGCCCCATTGGTGTCAGTGACAGAAATGGTTGCCCACAGTTGATGTCATTGGAAGGAATGGTGCCTCCTTGTTGGTGCTAGTGAGAGGAATAGTGCCCCAATGGCTGGGAAAAGGAAAGCAAAGGGCCGCAGTTGGAGACCCCTGGTGTAGAAAATAGTTTGTCTGGGTCAGCTTAATCCAAGTGAACTAGTTAAAGTGACAGTAAAGGTGGAGATCCGCTATAATGACTTTTCCTTTGCTCTGACTTGTGTGCTGCCCTGTAGTTTTGCATGAAAATTGTGCTGGTGTGCTTTCGGGTCGGTTTGGTGTGTTGACAGTTCATCAAATGATTGAGCTGCTTTAATGCAAGAATAACAGAAGACATAACGCACATTCCAGCACACTGGACCGTGGAGATGTGACTGGACCTAAAAGCAATGTTTGCTGTATCTTTCATACATATTTGTGGTCTGAACTGTAAATTCTCTGCATAGAAAGTGCTTTGTTTTCAATCAGTTGGATCTGACTGGCAAGCTTGTATTATGACATGGACCGTAAAGGTGGTTCAGGACTAATGAGGATCTTGAGTGAGTGATGCCAGAAGACTGCAGAGCCACTCAGTCAGTGACTTTGCCTGAACAGCCTCTGTCCTCCGTATCTGCAGATGCTTTGCATCTAAAGAGCCCTTATGATTTGTGTCTTGGTAAATTCTACTTGTTTTCAGCTTTTTAACTGTAAATATCTGAATGCCATTCTTTATTGTGCTGTCATAATGGCTTAAAGTATATTTCCACATCATGTCTGAGAAAACCCCATTATCTTTTTATTTGTTCCCAGCTATTGGATGTGGTGTCTGCCTTTTGTTGCCTTTTTTTCTTTTAGTTTTACCTGGTGATCCTGCCATTGACACCCTTCCTGTCCGAAGGTGACAATGCTTACTCACTGTACCTGTCACAATGCTCACTCATCTATGGAGTGGCACCATTGTCACCTTAAACGCTCTCTTGATTTGGACTACAAACATCTCTCCTTCTTCTCATTTTCCTTATATTGTGGGGTGGTGCTTACAGAAAATAACTGGGAAAGCTGTAACATACTGTACGGTAGGTTTAAAATTTCAGTTCAGAACACTGAATGACTACTGGCTAAAGGATCAATGGTTATTTCCCTTTTACATAATGTTTCTTGAGCAGCAAACCACAGTAACTGACCTATATTGAATATACACAGATGGTCATCATTATACAGAAGTGGCAATAGTTTGAGGTGTGTTGGGCTAGGACACTTTTTGTAGGTTCAGTCGGATAAACATATAGGTATATGGAAAGATCTAGAGACCAGGGACATGGTAGACTTCCAGGTGTAACCAATGAGTGTATGTATGAGAATCCATATAGAATGTTTGAGGAATGTACAGGTGAAGGTTGTAGATCTGGGAACAGGGTGTTGGTGCTGCAAAGGCTAAAGCCGGTTCAAAGATGATGCAATGATGACCATGGGTTGCAGGAATGAAAATCGCTTGATTTCCCCATCAGCAGAGTGAGTGTTGATGGGGGGAATCCCCCCCCCCCCCCCATGGAGCTATTGTATTCTCCCGGTGGGGGGGAGCCATCCCTGTCCAGAGAACACAGTGACTACTGCTAGCAGCTGCAGCCGCCGGTAATAATTGCATGATAAATTTGACAGTCTGGTTGTACCCAAGTCTTACAACCATTTGGAAACTCGGGCACTGCCCGAGGGCCCAGGGTCAGTAGGGCGCCCCATGAGATGCCCCTGGTACCTTTTTTCATAGGCTTTTTTGAGTTTGGGCAAGGACACAGGGGCCCCATGATCCCCTATTGCCCGGGGGCCCCATGAGTTGTCAGTCCGCCCCTGCTTACAACAATCAAATTTGGTACACCCTTAGATAGTTCGAAGTAGAGGAAAAAAGGAGGGGGCCAGGGGAAGGTGACGAGAAGATGGCATAGAGATAGGATGGGTACTAGGGGTTCACCCCATTATGAATTCATATGTATAATAGAGAATCATTAGATCATGGAGGTTGGGCAGTGGGTATTTTTCTGTACTTGGAGCAATTGCATATTAGCCTGAAAAAAGAAAATGAATGCAGCCAGCACGTCTAAGGACTGGTAGGCTTCAATATCTCACATTTTTCCTGGGTTTAGCTTTTGTTTTTCAACTCAGACCAGGGCAACTTGTCACACTGGGGGTGAATGGCTAAAACTGGTGCACACAGAATCTGGTGCTGCTCTGCATAGTAATCAATCAGCTTCCAGGTTTTATTGACAAAGCTTAATTGTACACGCTGAAGTTAGGAGCTGATTGGTTACTAAGCGCAATTACACCAGATTCTGTGCTAATGCAGAAAAAAAAATCTGGACATGAGCCTTTTCCACAAAATTCCACTATAAATTGTGCATACGGTATGATGTATGATTTTATGATTGCTGAACTCAGAGCAGGAAATATGAGTTGGTACACAATTTACTAAGTAACCACATCCTTCTTGAAAGGTTTTAACTACAAGTGTATTTTAGCCAACAAAAAGAGAACCTGTGCTTATTTTTCTAAAGTAAATCAATATATATATATATTCTTCCCTCTCTACCTGATGCACATAGCAGATCACTGCATTGCAGTACTGGGACTGTGTTATTTCTTATGCTGCACTACTGGTCATTAGACTGGAGGTTTGCTTTTTAGAATTTCTGTCTTTGTTCCTGTTAAAGAGAATTCCTCTTACATCTTCGTTTACATGTCAGCATTTTTTTTTTTGTGTGCTATAGTGTATGTACCTGTTTGGACCATGTCAGATGCCTAGTCCCCTGCTGTGCACTGTCGCTTCAAGATACAACAGTGATGTTGTGCCTGACAGATGGGACCACAGCCTAAAGCTTGGGAGGCAGATCTCCCACACACCCACAGTAGGTGTGACAGCTGAGTATTTATTTATACAACTCTTTTTGGAACTGAGGAACTCTTGTGTAAGCAACAAGTCACAAGTTACACAGGGCTATGTACTGCCTATGTGACAGTGCAGATTGGCCTAGTGATGTCACATGCTCCTTCATACCTGGAAGAACTGGGTGTTTCCTTCAGCTCTAGTTGCTGAATGTAACTAAAGTGAGATAAGTGTAAGTATCCTGGGGGAGGAGGAATTAAAGCAGATCGGTTGTTGTGCCCTGATTGGGGAAAGCTCAGGTTTTCTTTAATTTACCCACCAAATATTGCTTTGATTTGGAATTCTCTGCTATTTTTTAATCTCCATTCTGGTAATTAATAAAAATAAACTATGAACACTTTCTGAAAGCATTCTTAATTTACAGCATTTTTGCACACCTGCCTAAAACGTTTGTACAGCAGTGTACACCTGAAAGTTTTTGCTATATGGCTGTGGTATACGCTTTTGTACTTGTTTGGATTTTACATCATTTATTTTTAATCCTCAATGAGCTGCAGCATACCACAGTGCACACCACCCTGTGTTGTGGTGCACTGAGTTGGAAAAAAATGGTACTTGTACAATTCTTGGCTGCTTGGTGTGTTGGCAGCCAATTCAAATGAATGGGCAGCTTTAACAATGTACATTACAGCATGACATATGTATTTAGTGCTGCGCCGCAATGGTCTCCCTAAATTTGAATGGACACTTTATAGTGTTTTTTTTTTTTTTTTTTTTAATATAGGGTAAGGAAGAATTAGAACCCCTTTCAGGTTCTTATTGTGGTCAGTGACCCTGCTAGAGAGATTGACTCTTTGCCCTTGGGACTGAAAATGAGAGGACATCTACATTTTTAAAGCGTTTTTAAAGGCAAATTTTTCTTTTTTTTCTTATTCAAGATACTAAACATGTAATACTTGCCTGCTCTCTGCAATGGTATTGCACAAAGTGGCCCCGAACCTCCTACTCTGGGGTCCCCAGCCAGCGATCTTGGCTCCTCCTTATCTGTGTCTGCCTCCACAGCAAGCTGCTAGCTATGGGAGCAGATGTGCGAACTTGACCCCAAGCTGGGCTGTGTGTATCCATAGACACACACCACATTGCTTGCCCACTGCTTCTTCCTCACCGGAGTCGACTGACAACAGTTGGGGCCAATGATTCCCACTGCTGCCCGATCCTCCTGTTAGAAGAGAAAAACAGTGGAGAAGAACTGCAGATGTGCACAGTGCTGGATCAATACAGAACCAAACCTAAATGTTTAGGAGGAAGTGAGGGGTGCAGAGCAAATGTCAAAATGCTGTTTTACCTTTTTTTTTAAAGAGGAGTTCCAATCTCCCCCTAAAAAATTAAGTCAGCAGCTACAAATACTGTTTTACTATAAGGACACGTACCTGTCTAGGGGTCCAGCTCTGTCGTCACCTGACCTAGTTCTTCACTAGCCTATAGGTTCCCGGTGCCTGTATCTCAAGGAATGGAAATTAGAAGTGAAGGCTTGCGACTTCACAGCTGCTTTCCTACTGTGCATGCTCGAGCCGCTCTGCTTCTTGTGATTGGTTCCTTAGTCTTTTGGGACCTGTGACATGTCCCAGAAGACTGTGGGGGGAAGGATGTGATTGTGTGTGTGGTGGGGGGGTGGGCGCAAGCGTGCAAATGTCCGGCTCAGCTCGCCGTGGCAGGGAGCAGGTACCTGTCCAAACCAGGTACCTGCTCCCCCCAAAAAAGTGCCAAGTGTGGTAGCAGAGAGTGCAAACAAGCACAGCTTCCCTTTTGGGTGGAGTTCTGCTTTAATAGAGGGAATGCATTAAGGTTAAACAAATGTTTTAGCTTTAGAACCACTTTAAGATGTCATCAGAGGAGGAATGAAGAGGAAATCTTCCAATGGGGACACTTGTTCTGGTGACAACTGTAAGCGGGGATTTCCATCACTTTGGAGAGTTTTTCACTCTCTACCTGTTTGATCTGTTGGATGATAAGTAAAGGGAAATCTCCTCAGTGGTAGACAGATGGTAAGGCATTTCATCCTTTTGCGGCTCTATCCAAAATATAAAAAAACATGTTTGGCTTTAGGTATACCTTTTTTACATTTCTCATAAGGTAAAAGCAACATCTAACAAGTACGGGAAAATTAAGCTTTTAATTATCCACTGGTACAAACCTGTTATTCCATCCTATATAGCATGCTAGCAATGTTGAAGAGTGGGTTTCTTCTACACTCTGCAGATGTCCTTAGGCTGCTGCTGTGTTTTAACTTGATTTTCTCTAATATAATTCTGTGGAAAAGTCTGATTCTGTTGACATGTAAATGGGATACCTTGACATTAGCAGAAGTATTTTTATTTGGAGGATCAGTCCATGCATATGTGATATTTGAACTGTGGTTGGTGGGTCGAATCACCCACGGCCTTCTTATACCTCGCACAGTGGTGGTGATATATCTCTCTTTCTTTCTCTGTACTGTACCTTTCTAATACCATAGAGTATAAATCTAGTGAAACCATTTTTCTGGTTTTGGATAGAACAGGCTAGGGTAATGCCCAGTATACATGGGCTGAAAATCAGATGGTTCAGCAGAACAGGAAGACTTTTAGTCCGTATGTACAGCTGTCTGCTCTACAGAAGCTGGTCTGATGACCTTCTGTCAAAGCCAGTATTTGATCAGTGCTTGCAGCGAATAACTTGTATTGATGCAGTGCTCTGTCAGTTTTTTTTTTTTTTTTTTTCTAATTTTTCACATTCAACCTGCTGGTTGAACCCCCCCCCCCCCCCCCCCCCCAAGTAAAAAAAAAAAAAAAAAAAAAAAAAAAGGGGGAATGTGTACATACAGCTTTTGACTCTCAGGCTTTTCATTGTTCTGCCACTACTAGGTGTTGTTTTTTGTGTTCCTCCTATTATTTCTCTGTGGACAGGAGGTGTAGGCCAAACAATGAGGCTGTAGCATGCACCCAAAAATTTTCAAATTCTCTCCCCATTGCAATAGAAAACACTGTTTTGATTCAGCATTGTATGCATTTCATGGATTTTATTTCATGGAAGACATTTCTCTATACTTCTTGTTTCCAGACGTGAGAAAAAATGTAAATTAGTTATGATCCATTGTAGGGTCATCACTGTACTTTTCTCTATGGACCATGTAAATAGACATGGGCATGAAACTGGACAGTTGTGAACCACCTGAAAACTGATTCTCCCAAGTTGCAGTACATTATGGGTGGGTATGCTTATCCCTCAGTAGAATCAAATCATTTTGTGTCTTGAATGAAATCTAGTACTTCACCCTGTTTCAACAATTTAGCTTTCTAAAAATGTTTTCAGCACTCCTGGAACCCCTTAAAAGAGAAGTAGAGCTTTTTTTTTTCCTAAAAAATACTTACCTAGATGGATGCAGCATCGGCCCCCTGTTGGCCCTAAGGGAGAACTTGGCGATCACGTGATTGCTGAATTCTCCACTCCGCTCTGAGGAGAGAGTGGGACTGTCAGTCATCTCTTTCTGTTCAGCCCTCCCAGAACTCACTGGAGCGGTGGGCTGTGAAGGAGGAGGGAGCAGCTGGCTCAGGCTCTCAGCGCTTCGCTCAGAGGCTGAGCCAGGTGCCACTCCAGACTCGGGGGTGGATCCCTACTTTGAAGTCAGGATCTTTCACCAGCCTGGACTGGCTGAGTGACATCAACCAACAGTGGACTTTAGTCTGCTGTCAGCTGAAAACAGCTCACAGGAGTGCATAATGAACTCCTGTGATCCACAGGAAAAGTACAGCCAAAAAAGCTTTAAACCTTTTAACCATTTGACGCCCGGCCTATGGCCAAATGGCATCCGCAAAAATGTATTACGTTTCCGGGAGGCTGCCATATGTCGTCCTCCCGCACATGCGCAGTTCGCGCGCTTGCAGAGCTGCGCAGCGGCGCGAGCTGTCACCGGCCGTGTACCTCGGACACGGCCGATGACAGATCTGAGTACCGGCCCCCGTTGCCGGTACCATGTGACCTACTGTGACCAATCACAGCAGGTCACATGACAGTTGTATACAATGGATGGCTTCATTCATGCCATCCATTGTATACTAGTGTCTAGCTGTGAATGGTCACAGCAGGTCACATGCACATGTCATGTGATTAGCTGTGGCCAAATCACAGCTAAGCAGAAAAAAAAAAACCCCTGAATGAATTGATGTCATTTAGGTAAATGCTTGCTTATAGCAAAGTAATTCTTTGCTGTAAGCAAACTGTGTAAAAAAAAAAATACTGATCACTTCCCTAAAGTAGTAAAATATTACTATGGTAACATTGTACTACTTTGGACATAGTGAAATATGAAAACAAAAACTTAAAAAAAAGAAAAAAAATGTAATAAATTTAAAAGAAAAAAAAAAATATTTTTTTTTTTCACACTGTCACCAGTCAGTGTCCCTGATCACCGCCATGCCAGTTATATGATGACGCTGTACTGCACTGGTGACAGTATGTAAAAAAAAAAAATAGTGAAAATAATTTTTTATTTTTTCATTTTCCAAAAAATTATGACAAAAAAAATACAACTTCAAAAAACTCGCCATGCCTCTTATGAAGTACGTCGGACTGTCTACTTTGCAAAAAGTGGTCATTTGGGGGATATCTGTACTGTTCTGACATTCTTGGACCTCAAGAAATTAGATTGGCTGTCAGTACTTCAGGATTGATCAATATTCAGATCTATACCATAGTTTGTGAACTCAATAACTTTCCTACAAACTAAAAAATACATCCTAATTTGGGTTATTTTCACCAAAGACATGTAGCAGAATACATCTCGGCCTAAATTTACGATGAACAATTATTTATTTGCAAACTTTTATAACAGAAACAAAGAAAAATGTGTTTTTTTTCAAAATTTTAGTCTTTTTTTGTTAATTTAGCAAAAAATTAAAACCCCAGCGATGATTAAATACCACCAAAAGAAAGCTCTAGTTGTGTGAAGAAAATGATAACATTTTAGTTTGGGTACAATGTTGTATGACTGCGCAATTGTCATTCAAAGTGTGAGAGCGCTGAAACCTGAAAAATGGCCTGGGCAGGAAGGGGGTAAAATTGCCTGGTATTGAACTGGTTAAAGGGTTCACATTTACAACAAAAAGTTTACCTGTGCATTCCAGCTTCTCCATTATGCTAAAAATCTAGGTTCTGAGTGCTTCATTTCCAAGACATACCTGTAGGCCATGTGTGGCTTCTCTCACACCTGTCTGCAGAACGTTGCGTGAGTGAACCCCTCACTGACCCCAACCCTATGCCAGCTGTTCGATATGCAGCCCCCTGAGCACAAAAATGAGCACTTTGGCTCATTTAAAATCTGCAAATGCGCAGTGTGCTTTCCCTATCTCTGCTGCACAATGCTAAGCTCAGTCTCTGCTGTGATGGTGAAAGGGAGCACTCCGCACATGATTGGAATGAGCTAGAGCACACATTTCTGTGATGAAGGGTCATGTGTTCAATGGTTGGTCCTCCCTGCCATTTAGAGAGAATGGGAGGATCACCCACTTCAGGAGCTTTGTAGTCAGGTTGGGCACAGGCCACACACAGTCTACAGGCCACACACAGTCTACAGGCCACACACAGTCTACAGGCCACACACAGTCTACAGCACAGGTGTCAAACTGGTGGCCCTCCAACTGTTGCCAAACTACAAGTCCCATGAGGCATTGCAAGATTGACAGTTACCAGCATGACTTCCAAAGGTAGAGGTATGAAGGAACTTGTAGTTTCTCAACAGCTGGAAGGCTGCCAGTTTGACATCCCTGGTCTGCAGGTATTCCTTGGAAATTCAGCATTTTAAAACCTGAGAGCTTTTTTTTTTTTTTTTTTTTTTTTTAATAGAGAAACTGGGACACGTTGTTTTGGATGATGTAAAGGTAAACTAACCCTTTTATTCAAAGTTGCCTATTCAAACATGAATCATCACATTAGCCAGCTGAAAGGGTCCTGTTAAAATCATGATTTTGCCATGTGTTCAACACCTTAAAAAAAAAACAAAAACAATTGGTGTGTAAATGTCTCAAGCATTCAGACTGCCAACACAAAAATTGCCTAATACGTTTATTTCCTATGATTATTGGCTTCATCTAGTGGCCTTAATATAGTATTTTCCTGAAATAACTCAATCCGTAAAATTTTGAAAAGGTGTGCCTGGACTTATTGAATGGACAATATACCAGTATGCTAGCTCAACTGCAGCATGTTGGATATATTTATTGTCCCCAGGCTTCACTCTTAAGCAACGTGTGTGTGTGTGTGTGTGTGTGTGTGTGTGTGTGTGTGTGTTTTTGTTCAACCAGTGGGTTGAGTGGAAAAAAAAAAGTACCTGGCAGGCCATATATTATGCAATTTTTTTTTAATTTTTTTTTTATTATTTATTTATTTTTTCCTTCCTCTCGCAGCGCTATTGTGCTCTGCTGGCTGGGAGCCTTCCCAGCAGAGAAATTTGGCCAGTCCCTGCTGAACCAGCTGAATTTTGTTTCATGCGTGGCCGGCTTTAGTGTGCATACGATCTTCTAACCTTGATTCTCTGTTATGTTTCTGTAAATCCAATCCAAGCTATAGATATTTATTTTTTTTACATATTCCTAACAATTAAGCTAATAAATATGTTATATCTGATCTCTGTAGCCAAAGGCATTGTGGAGCAATGTATTCTCAATGTCCACAGCAGATTCAGCACCATTCATGTGAAGTTGGCAGCTTGGTTCACTCAGCTCCCCCTTTCCAGAGTACTTGCTTTGAGTTTGCATTACAGAACATTAGTAGCATATACTACAGTTTTTAACTATAGGTTGTATTGTATTAAATTTGTGTAATGTGTGACCTAACTTGGGTTGGTTGATGAAAGTTGTCATGCACTCTGGGTGTTTGCCAAGCTCCTCTGAACAGCTTTAAAAAATGTGCCTAAAGCTGTGCTTTGCAAACATGTTTAGGCAGTTATTCATTCCGTTGGCCAGAATATTAATTTTATTCTGGCCATTGGGATAAATGAATGCTCAAATGCTTAAAATGCCCAACATATAGGCATGTCTACACACGAGTACATTTGTTTAGCCGTGTCAAGCGGTTTTTCTGCCCAGAGGCTCCTCTCCTAAATGCACAAGTTGTGTGGTTTTTTTTTTTGTTTTGTTTTATTTTTATTTTTAGTCTCTTCTTTTATTATGCCTGTAAATGCCTATGCATGGCCACAAAAAGGAAGACCCCTGTAAAAACATTTTATTTTACATCACGTGTGCATGAGCCAAAGGTATCACTTTAAACTACAAACTTTCTGAATTGACTGCGCTTAAATTGTTACACCACTCTACAACTACAAGTACATTAGAGATTGAAAGGATGCCAATTCACTACTGAGAGGGGTGAACAGGATGCGTTGAGTTGGCTTAGAATGCAACTTCAGTGCTTTGGCTATCAAATTTGAGGGTGTATTTTTCCCCACAGTACCTATAACTACAAAGGTCGGTGAAGACATGTTTTAAAGCTCATTTACTGCTTGTTAAGAATATGTAAACATTTAAAGCTCCATAACTTGGCCACAATGACCTCTTAAATAAAACCTGTCACCAACTTAATAATGCAGAAAAACAAAATATTTTAAATGCTTACCTGCAGTATTTTTTCTGTTCCACAAACTATTTTTTGTTAACTTGCAATGTGCCTTTGAGATTTTTAGCAAATTTGACTGGTCAGTTCTCCTAGCACAGCCCCAATTGCCATTTCATAGCTGTGACCTTTTCTGACAGTGTCTTATTGAATTCTGGTTTTGCCCAGCACCACTTCCCCCTTGCAGTGCCCATACTGCAATGGTTAATTGCTCATGTAGGCCTAGGTGTACAATAAAAGTAGAGGTACTTACTTGATCCTTTGCTCCTCCCTGCTACTAGACTGGTCCTGGCAGTATCTTCTCCCCCACACATCCAAAGGATGCTGATGTCATCAAGACCAATGTAGGGTCCATAGCCCTGCATTAGACATGTTGAGGCTGAAGGACCATCCATTAATAGAGTGCAGGGGGTGCGCCATCTGACGTGAGAGTGGAGGGTCAGGTAGTAAGTATTTCTACTGACAAAATGAACTCCACCCAAAAGTGGAAGTTCTGCTTTAAGATATCCTCCCCCCTCCTCTTTCACATTTAGCAATCTGTTTGGGAGGAGGAGTGGGTACCTGTATTGACAGTTCTACTTGGAAGTTCTTGGTTTTAAAAGTTCTACTTTTCCCCTCCCTCCCCGCAGTCTTGGACACGGCAAAGGTCCCAGAAGACTGCGGGACCAATCACAATGCGCACCGCCGTTTGTGCATACGTAGTGGGCACCCGGCTGTGAAGCAGCAAGCTGTCACAGCCAGGTGCCCACATTTAAGATGGCGGTGCCAGGGACCATCGGGTGAGTACACCGCTGGATCCACAGACATGTAAGTGACTGATTATTAAAAGTCAGCAGCTACATTTTTTTTATTTTTTATTTTTTTTTTTGAGCTGATGATTTTTAGTTTTTACAAAAATGACTGGAGCTCTGGTTTAAAAAGGATCTTCACTTTACCAAGAAAAAAAGTAAGTAAATGGCTGCATATACTGTAGCTGCTGACTTTTAATAATAAAAAAAGAACACTTGCCTGTCCAAGGATCCAGCGCCGTACTCGCCCAGACTGATTCTTTGCTGGTCTTCGGGTCCCTGGGGCTGGCATATTTAGTTTTGGAGCCTTGCTGCACTTTGTGAATGGTCCCACATCCTTCTGGGACTTATGATGTGTCCCAGAAGGCTGCAAGCAAAGGGGTGTGGGGGAGGGGTTGAACTTCTGCTTGGATGACCTAGGTGGGAGTCGTCACCCATCATTATCAGTTACCCGCTCTCCCCCCAAAAAATAAAGTGCCAAAAGTTGGAGAGGGATAGGCAGAAAAGTAGAACTTTCCCTTTTGGGTGCTTTAACCCTTATAATGTGGGCACAGCCCTACTGCATTGGATCATTTACATTTCCTGGAGTTAGGCTTTAAATGAACATATATGGGAGTTGATTTACTAAAACTGGAGAGTGCAAAATCTGTTGCAGCTATGCTTGGTAGCCAATCAGTTTCTAACTTCAGCTTGTTCAATTAAGCTTTGACGGAAAAAACCTGGAAGCTGATTAGTTCCTATGCAGAGCTGCACCACATTTTACATTCTCCAGTTTTATTAAATCAACCCCATAATCTTTTGAGAAGATTTTATTTTTTATTACAGGTACTTATATAGTGCTGTCAATTTACGCAGCGCTTTACATATATATATCAGTTCCTAACCCTCAAGGGGTGTACAGTCTAAGGTCCCTAAATTACATTCATACATACACATACTAGGGCCAATTTAGACAGAATCCAATTAACCTACCAGCATGTCTTTGGAGTGTGGGAGGAAACCAGAGTACCCAGAGGAAACTCATGCAGGCACAGGGAGAACATGCAAGCTCCAGGCAGGTGGTGCCGTGGTAGGGATTTGAACCAACAACCCTAGTGCTGCTAGGCGGAAGTGCTAACCATTTAGCCATTATGCTGCCCCAGCAGATTGTTGTTAAAATTAATGATCTTGCTATCTTTAAGGTATAAGTTCTCTATTGGTGCCCATCATTTATGAGATCAGCTTTAAAACCTTTGTCTTCAAAATAGCTGAAGTTTATTTATATTTGTTTGGGATACAGCACCAGATATGTTTATTACATATAATGGTGTATATCCTGTTATTTGCAGGTTGTTGCTTCCTGGTAAACTCTTTCCTTCACTACCTCCTCTTTAGTTGCTGGATATTGCCCTGAGCTTGGATCAGGATCTTTGAATAGAAGAGCCAGTTTTATAAACATAAACCAGGTAGGGCACCCTTCAAGAAGTCATTCAGCAGATCATATTTTACATGGTCTCGGTGCAGATGGCTCTTTTAAGGTCAAAAAAGAATGTTAGAGTGAAAAATCAATCAATGGAGCTTGCTGTCTTTAGAGGTACATGAATACTTCCATCTTTTTAGTCCTTTGGAGTTACTGTGCTATAACAAGCATTCAGGAAAAGGTACTTAAAGAACATCCACAATTCCATATCTTCGATTCCTGGCCAATAACTTGTAGAAGTTTTGAAGCCAAAGTTTCACTATGATAGGGAGGAGGGTAAGCTCACTTATGGCAGATTGCATATTTTTCTAGTAAAAAGTCCCCTTTAAGCTTCTCCTGTGCCAGTCCAACTCCTTTATCTTCTTCTACGTTATTTATAAGTCCTCATGCACACTGGTCATTTTTACAGCAGCTGTTTTTGGCTTTTAGCAGTTTATTTTCTACAGCCAGTAAACTCCCCAGCATGTTATCCTATGTGTTCATGCACACATAGGCTTTAATCAGTGTTTTTTTTTTTTTGCAGGGGCTTTTTTTGGCTGGAAAAAAAACCATAACTAGTGGGTTTCTAGAAGAGTTTTTTGTAGCTGTAAAATGTGGCTTTTTTTGAGCAAGCAATATTTTTTTTTTTTTTGTGAAAAAGACGCAGCTAAACACGAATGCAAAAACACTGAAAAACACGCGTTTTTTAATGTGACTTTATGCAGCTAATGCTACCATTGTTATTAAAACGCCCAGTGTGCATGGAGCCTAAAGATGAAGTCAACATCACTCTCATTGCCTTTTGACTGGTTCTCAGACCTCTATTTGCAGCCAAACCTTCCTTGTGTGTTCTAGATCATGTACCAACATTCAATATTTTTTTTTTTTTACTTTGTTCTTGTAGTGAGAAACATATTTTATCACTCACCATCAACAAACCTTTAAAGTTCTTACAGGGCAGCTGCAGTTTCCACCCCTGGTGCGAAATCTCCCAGAAACCCTTTTCCTACACACATTGTGTGGGTGGGCTCTTGTGTGTTAAGGCAGCAGCATTGTTTTGGTAGGAAAGAAAGTTTGTAAAACATTAGGGAATGTGCATGTATTGGATAAAAGTGTGTGTTTCTGTATGTATGTGTGTGTGTATATGTATGTATGTATGTATATATGTGTATGTGTGTGTGTATATGTATATGTGTGTGTGTATATATATATATATATATACAGTCATGGCCGAAATTGTTGGCACCCTTGATATTTTTCCTGAAAATCAAGTATTTCACACAAAAAAGGTATTGCATTAACACATGTTTTGCTATACACATGTTTATTCCCTTTGTATGTATTGGAACAAATATAAAACAGAGGCAGAAAAGCAAATATGACATAATGTCACACAAAACCCCAAAAATGGGCTGGACAAAAGTATTGGCACCCTTAACTTAATATTTGGTTGCACACCCTTTGGAAAACATAACTGAAATCAGTCGCTTCCTATAACCATCAATAAGCTTCTGACACCTCTCACCCGGAATTTTGGACCACTCTTCCTTTGCAAACAGCTCCAGGTCTCTCTTATTGGAAGGACACCTTTTCCCAACAGCAATTTTAAGATCTCTCCACAGGTGTTCAATGGGATTTAGATCTGGGCTCATTGCTGGCCACTTCAGAACTCTCCAGCGCTTCTTTGCCATCCATTTCTGAGTGCTTTTTGACGTATGTTTGGGGTCATTGTCCTGCTGGAAGACCCAGGATCTTGGACGCAAACCCAGCTTTCTGACACTGGGCCCTACAGTGCGACCCAAAATCCTTTGGTAATCCTCAGATTTCATGATGCCTTGCACACAGTCAAGGCACCCAGTGCCAGAGGCAGCAAAACAACCCCAAAACATCATTGAACCTCCACCATATTTTACCGTAGGTACTGTGTTTTGTTCTTTGTAGGCCTCATTCCGTTTTCGGTAAACAGTAGAATGATGTGCTTTACCGAAAAGCTCTATCTTGGTCTCATCTGTCCACAAGACGTTTTCCCAGAAGGCTTTTGGCTTACTCAAGTACATTTTGGCAAACTGTAGTCTTGCTTTTTTATGTCTCTGTGTCAGCAGTGGGGTCCTCCTGGGTCTCCTGCCATAGCGTTTCATTTCATTTAAATGTCGACGGATAGTTCGCGCTGACACTGATGCTCCCTGAGCCTGCAGGACAGCTTGAATGTCTTTGGAACATGTTTGGGGCTGCTTATCCACCATCCGGACTATTCTGCGTTGCAATCTTTCATCAATTTTCCTCATCCGTCCACGACCAGGGAGATTAGCTACAGTGCCATGGGTTGCAAACTTCTTGATAATGTTGCGCACTGTGGACAAAGGCAAATCTAGTTCTCTGGAGATGGACTTGTAACCTTGAGATTGTTGATATTTTGCCACAATTTTGGTTCTCAGGTCCTCAGACAGTTCTCGTCTCCTCTTTCTGTTGTCCATGCTTAGTGTGGCACAGACAGACACACAATGCAAAGGTTAAGTGAACGTCTCTCCTTTTTATCTGCTTTCAGGTGTGATTTCTATATTGCCCACACCTGTTACTTGCCCCAGGTGAGTTTACAGGAGCATCACATGCTTGTAACATTCTTATTTATCCGCAGTTGTGAAAGGGTGCCAATACTTTTGTCCAGCCCATTTTTGGAGGTTTGTGTGACATTATGTCGAATTTGCTTTCTTTCCTCCCTTTTTTTGTTTTGTCCCAATACACACAAAGGGAATAAACATGTGTATAGCAAAACATGTGTTAATGCAATACGTTTCGTGAGAAATACATGATTTCCTGGAGAAATATCAAGGGTGCCAACAATTTCGGCCATGACTGTATATATATATATATATATATATATATATATATATATACACACACCAAATCTCTGCGCTACACCATCAATATGCAACCCCTACAACCACAATCCTCCAGATTGCCACTCACACTGTGCTGTGTTTCCCACATCTAAAGTTATGAATATTGTAAAAATAGTTGTGTGCAACACTAATCACCTTATGCAAAATAAAAAGAACTATGTCCATCAAACATTCGTTGTGTGTAAGAAAAATTACTCAAACATAATCATTCTAAATTGTCCAAATTGTAAAAAAAAAAAACTTGAAAGTACTGTATGTACTATTCCGTTTAATAATAATGTTCAAAATAAATGTGTAACCAGTCCTTCGTGATTTAAACCAAAAATGTCATACTTACCTGCTCTGTGCATTAGCTTTGCACACAGCTGCCCCGATCCTTTTCCTTTTTTGTCCCCTGTCAGCACTCTGGCTTCTCTACGTGCTTGCTCCGAGCCGCTACTCTGTGTTCATCAGACACATAGAGATGCTGCTCAGCCCTGCCCCCGCTCTTTCCTCATTGGCTCACTGACTGTGATTAGTCCACTGGATCCCACTGCTCTCAGCCAATGAGGGAGAGTCCCCATACAGCCAAGGCTATTGTGAACATCACTGGATCAGAAGGGGCAACGGTAAGGATTGGGAGGGCCGCTGCACACAGAAGATTTTTTACCTTCATGCATAGAATGTATGAAGGTTAAAAACCTTGAGCCTTTACAACCACTTTATTATGTTGACTTGTTGAAGTGCTGTAAATAGATCATCACACACTTTCCCCATTTAAGGGGTCCTAACAGGCTTCCTCAGATCACAGAATTCTTCCCCTGCGATCTCTTATTGTTGCAACCAAAAGGTATACTTGGATCAGAGCAAATCCACCATCCACTCCACTCAGAAAAGATGAGAGATCTATGTAATGTTTTACTGCTTGAAACCAATGGCAATTTCTTTAAAACTATAGTAAAGTGCACTCACATGGCATGTGCACTGAAATCCAGCAGTGCACCACATTAAAGGCTTTCATGTAGCTATGAGGAACATGGTCCATCAATAGTGTAGTTCAGTGGGTACTTCTAAGTGGCACAATGACATCACTAAGCTCTGCACAGACTTGTTTAGTCACTTCTGCCATGCTGTCACGGTCATGCATGAGAGTGACATCATTGAGTCCCAGCCAGTCAAGCAGCTGGTGAGTGTGAACCTGAAAGGAAGATGGAAGCAATGGGAGTGCTACATGCCTCAATTTCACAGGTAAGTATGTCACTATGCAGTGCATACTGGGTCCCCTTTAAAAAGAAAAAAACCCTATTTAATGGTCCTTTTAACCAATTTTTATCTATTACTGTTTTTCTGCCTTTTAACATCTTCTGTGAGGTCCTAAACGTTTTCCCCTCCCTTTCCTTCATTTGGGACGTAAGTTGTGGTCATGTGCACTGCTCTATACACACTAAAAATTCTTAGTCCATCTCTGCAGCAAGCAAGAGAGAGTGGCTATGTTTCTACATACAATGGGACCATGGAGTATGAATGTAGCCACCCTCTAACTGGAAGTTGGATCACAGCAACAAAAAATGAAATTTGGAGATTTGAAGGAGTCTGAGAGCAATATATAGTACTTTCTTTAGGAATATGTACTTGAATAATTTAATATCAAAAATCGTCTGTATGGGGAGCCTGCCCAGCTGTTAGTTAGAATACACTGATCAGCGTTTCAAGCTACAGCTTGTAGTGCTGATCAAGAGGAGAAAATCCAACAGGGTGGTTATCCAAAAGGTGATCATTAGATTGGCTTCTTTGCAACCTCGCTGCACATACATGGATCGAAATTTAGCCAGCCCCTGCTGAACCTGATGAATATTGATCCATGTATGGCTGGCTTTAGTTAGTCACTCAAGTGCCATCAACTCAGTCCTGAGTCCTAGTTACTTCATGAATGGGAGATCTAAAGAGATGTCAGTTTTGTGCTAGTCTGGCAGGATCTTCCAATGTCATCCCCACAGCTGTAGTCAATGTGTCCAACCAACTAGTGACTGGTCTCCCTCTTTGCCTGGTTCCTTTGATCTTCTCAAACATTATTTCCTTCCCCAATGATCTTTCTCATCTGACAGTGTGACCAAAATTCGACAGTCCTAACTTCATTATTTGGGCTTTTAGTGACGCAGCTAATTTGATCTGATCCAAAATCGACCTGTTATTTCTATGGGCTGTCCATGGCTCACATAAAATCCTTCTCCTGCAGTAAAGCTCAAATGAGTCAACTTTCCTTCTGTCCTGTAGCTGGCATTACTTTGTGGATCTTTCAGAAGTTCTTTTTTTTTTTTTTTCTCGTGTGTTTAATGTCCAGTGTAAGTTTTGCAAAGATTTGTATAGGTGGAATGTTTTCTGTTCATTGATATATATATATATTTTTTTTATAAACAGTTTGTTGTTTGGGGGGGTGGGGGGAATACTTGATTCCCTCATCTACACATTCAATGTGGATGGGGGAACCTCTTCCGCTGAGCCTTTGTGTTCTGACAGTAGGGAGACTTCACCACTGGCAGAATACACTGATCAGCACTGCTAGTTATAGCTGGTGGTGCTGATCTTGCTAAAATTTTTCAACAGGTTGGTTGTACAGAAGTCGATCAGTAGATGGGTGTCTGTACAACCAGCCTGCCCATACATGGATCGAAATTTGGCCAATCCCTGCTGTGCAAATTTAGATTCATATACTGTATAGCCAGCTTTAAGTGAGTTAACTAGGTAAAGCAAATTCTTTTTTCAGTTTGATAAAAAGTCATTGTCTGAATGTCAAACTTAGCTTGCTATCTTAACTAGTGCTACTTGAATATTTACTTGTTACACACCCTGTGCATTGCTTGTGTGGGACAGCCATAAACTTAATGCCTTTTATCCCATGTGAAAGTTCTGTCTAAAATGCAAAACAGAAAACAGGTGTAGTTTTTCATATTTCTTACAGTATATTCGCATCTCTTATTTAAAAGCTACAAATAAAAAGAATGACTATATGTGTTACCGTATATTGCATGCTGTCATTGTTCTCTACCAATCAACTAACATCTGCTAACATAATCTCCTGAGCCCTTGTTTTAAAGCCTCAATGGCTTAACATTTATGATTTACGTAGTGTCAAAAATGGGGTTGACGTTGCACCAAATGGCAAAATATGGCACATGACAAAATGCTTACTCCACATTCAATACAGATGGAAAATAAAATAAAGTTACAAATAAAGTGGTAAACAGTGAATAATGACTGGTATTTTTCTGCACTGTGTAAAGTCACCACCAGTTATCCTAATGTAACAATTCACAGCACAACGCTTTGTAATACATGTAGTGCAGTAAAATGCAGACATTGCTGACTGAAAGTCAGCACACTGGGCATCAAAAACACAGTTTTTATAGGGCATTTGACTTTTTTTTTTTTCTCTAAACACCCCTCCATGTTAGAGTATGTGTCTATGCGCATAGGTATTTACAAGCATTTACCGGGAGAGATAAAAAAATATCACTTGCTCATTCAGGGAAGAATCATTTTGGCAGAAAATGTTTGACGTGCCTAAATACTAGGTGCATTTAGTGCTTGGGGATTCATTCATTTCAACGCCAGAATAAATTAATATTCTGGACAATGGAATGAATGCCCAAACGCTTGATGTGCTTAACAGTGTTTTCAAACCACGGCTTTAGGAGGCTTTTCTCTGGCTAGAAGAAAAAGGCAATCAGAAGAGCTGATCAAATGCCCAGTCTGCATGAGGCCTTATGCAGGCCATAGAGGGGTCTTTTATCAGCCGAATTTTTGACCGCACGAAAAATCGGCCGATATTCAGTGGGCCAGCCCATCGGCCGTTTTGCGTGGATCTCCTCATTTATTTTTATCGGTCATGCTGGAAAATCCACAAAAAACAGCCGTTTTTTGTGGACATTGGTGGCAGCATCTGCAACAGGGTCGACCGATTTTTTTGTTTATCGGCCGACAATTTGGCCGATAAATGGCCCATCTATGACCTGCCTTAGGGCTGGTTCACATCACATCTAGCGCTGCACTATCTATCTTATATTGTCTTGTTGAAGGTTTATGGTTTTTCCTTTTTAGTGTATCAGCTGCTGTGTCGGTTAGCGCTCACTGAATCCCTTATTACCTGGTTCACATCATGCCCGCACAGGAACATACTGTGCGTTCCACATGCAGTTCAGTGTGATGAGATTTTCGCCCGTTCATTTTGAATGGGCTAAACTCGCACTGCTCCAAATGTACTGAATGCCCTACTTTTAGAAACGCACTGTAACTGGCTTGCATGGTACTTTTGTACCATACAATCTGCAACCTGCATTTGGGGTGTCATTAGTTTATTATTGATTGCATCTGCAGTGCATGTTGAATGCGTTGAGGGAAACGCATACGGAACATGGATTTCCCGCAGCACGTTCTGGTGTGAACTGGCCTTTAGAATTGTTTTGACATGCCTACACCTGTAGTGATCTCTGAGTCTTCTGCTGTGGAGACTCTGTCTGTTGAATAGTTTCTAAAATCCCTGCCCGATGATTTAGTCTCTGAGGAGCCACAGGTAGCTGGTATAGCTTCCAGGCTTAAAAAGGAAGAGAAAAAATACTCACCTTGATGGATGTTCTGCCACTTCTAAGACTGATGGTCACTCTTAGTTCTCTCCTTCAATGAGCAGAGAGCCGGTGACTGTTAGTTACCAGATCTTTTCTCTGCCCCTCCAGCACTCACTGGACAGCCAGGTTGTGGAGGGGGTGGGAGTGGTTGGCTTAGGCTCTCAGTGACTCGCTGAGGCTAAGCCTGCTGCTGGTCCAGGCCTTCTGGGTGGATCCTGACTGTAAATCCCGGATCTTTTCAGAGCCTGGACCAGCTGAGTGACCTCAGCCCACAGCAGGCTTTAGCCCACTGTTGGCTGAAAACTGGTCCCGGGAGTGCAGAACGAACTGCAGTCCTGTGATCCATAATAGAAATTGGGCCAAAAAGCTTTGGCCATACTTTTCCTTTGAATAACCCATGATATTTCTTACTAATGCTGTGCATACCACCTAAAAATGGAAGAACCGCCTTTGTTGGTGCTGTTACTGGTCTAGGATCTCTGATAGAGCCCCCTTCCCGCTTCATGCTCTTATTTAGTCTGCCTGTGTTCCCATACAGACTAGCAGACCTCCATGCTGCTCTTCAAGATCTTTTGACTCAAGGTGTTACTGCCATAGTTTCAGTTGCAGAAACGTTTCATAGTTTTCATGACTACCTTTTTTATAGTTATTATTATACAGGATTTATATAGCACCAACAGTTTGCTCAGCGCTTTGCAATATAATGGGAGACAATACAGCAACAATACAGTTCAATACAAGAGGGAAAGGAGGGCCCTGCTCCTTGGAGTTCACAATCTAGGAGATTGAGCATAGAACTGCCTTATGCACAGTTCCTGGCAAACAATAAAAAAAGAAAATCTGATGGCGAGCTGCCTGTGAACAACCTAATGTATCACATCCCTGGGATAGTAGCACTGCTTCAGCTAATGATGATGAACAGACTGGGCAAAAAGATAGTTATATGGGTAATGTAAAATATGAATACATACAATTTTAACTTCCTATTCCAAAATACTTGCATTAGGGGAAAAAAAACTTTAATACTGTTTTAACCTTTTAAAGGTTTTGTTCTGTGCCGCTGGTTTTATCATCTAAGCACCCTACCAGACTAGAAACAGTCATGTTTTCTACTGTAGCAGCATAGCTTGGTCAAGAGCAAATTTCCAGCATTCTGATTGGACAATGAAAGAACAGAAATACATTGATGAGGTCATTCTTCTGTTTACTCTGCTCTCCTTATGTTGCTCTATCAATCAATAACTGAACTACTGTTTTTGGTGATCTAACTATTGAAAGTTTTATGCTAGTGAGGGTTTTTTTTTTTTTTCAATCTTCTGTCTGTTTTACCCAGAGAGAAATTAGTAAGAAAAGGACAGACACTGAATTATTATGCTCCATAAAAGAAAGTTATAAAAAGTTGAATTTCATTGCTGGCAGTAAAGCTAGCTTTATGCTGATCCTTGAGTTTTCCATTCACAGATGACTTACATTTATCCTTGTTAGATAGAGCCTGGTCTTACACCCACCTAAAACAATTACTGTAACCTATTTTTTCATTGTAATAAAACTGATCATTTGGAACATTAAAAACCCTTACCTTTTATCGGCTCATGGGAATGCTTTTGGTATTATTTCACGTTAGGGTTTGCATTTGTGGTTGGAAAGCTTAAATGTGTCTTTTATGAAAGTATAGCTATAGGTCCTGAGCACTAATGCCATCAGGAATGACCGAGAGGGTTATACAAAGTTTTGGAACAAAATTAGGAATCTTACAATGGGGATACATGTTCCATGACACCTGTCTAAGAATAAACCTTACTCCTTTCATCACTCACAAGCCAGGCTGTATCCTCCTTGATTTCATGCAATTCACCGGGTGCTAAGGCCACTGGAATCCACTTTGCTCCACTGTAGTCCACAAGCCAAATAATGGGCCACACACTGAAGACGTTCAACTCCAGCCAAGGTTTAGTGCAGTGACGGCACACTGATTACTCCCACCCAAAAGTCATGCCCCCGGTTCAAGAATTTGTATCCCTCATATTGGAAATATATCCTCTCAGTTCCTATTGAGTCCACAGGACAGGAAGTAAAGTGAAATCTCCCCGATGAGACATAGCACATTAAAGGGCTGACGTATGGAACACCACTACTGCCCCTTCTCTCAAATCACTAATTACAGATCTTAATTTCCAATGCAAAATGGAAAAAAGATCGGCCCTCAACAACTCCACCCAATAAAAATTCAATTCCCAATGGACTAGCTGGTTACAACATCCCAGTTGCTCAGTACAAGCCTGATTTTGTACAAACAATTGAACTACCCACCCATTTTAGACTGGTATTCCTCTCTCCACCCCATTACAATTTCCCCCTCCTCTCCCTACCCTCTTCCTGTTCCGTCCCCCCTGTTTAACACCCCTCTACCATTTCCTACACCTCACCAAAGTTCAGTATATATCCATGTCTACCTCTGATGCTATTGCCTTATTCCTACGTTGTCCCCAGCCAAATGGTGAGGTACGCACATTCCAATACTGTATTGTATGACTAAAATTTTTACTGAACTGAACGTCATTATTATGTTACTTTGTTATTGAAAATTTTCAATAAAAACATATTGAAATAAATGGCTGACAGTGGTTTGAACCCTCCCCTACTCTATTCAAAATGAAAACATGGTTTAGCTTTACATATACTTTTACAATCTGCAGTCACCCAATGTCCATCTATTCACCTAAAATAGCTGGAGAGGGGTAAACTTTGCTTCTAATTTTTGGTCTCTTTGACTATTCCTTTTAGGCTGACATGTAAAATAACTGTATACACCAAAAATGTGAAGTGTTTGAATGTCCCTGAATAGCAGGATTTCATTGTCCCAAAGAGCTCACAAAACCTTCATAGTTAATTATGTTCATCTGAGGATGTTTGCCATTTCAACAATGTTTTGCCAGCGGAAAGGTTTTAAGAGAATTCTCATTGCCTGAACATTAGACATACGTTTTGGGATTACACTTAAAGCGGAGTTCTACTCACCCTGTCAAAAAATAAAAGAGCAGAGCTGTTTAGTTTAGAAATGACAGATGAAGAGGTGCTAGAGGTACCCATGTGCATTATTATTTCTCGCAGGGCGTTGTGTGTACCTTAATATGCCTAAAGTGGCTCCCAACTCTGTTTTGTTTATTTTTTTTTTACTGTCAAGATTTGCATGCTGATTACTCCTGGTTAGGAGGAGCCTTGGACTCTATGAAGGAAGAGAATAAGAAAATTTGTGTATGATTCTACCACAGGGCTCAACAAAGTCGCCATGGTGACTAGGATTTGCGTCCTGGTGCTGGGGCTTTTGTCAACTTCCATACCTCCCAACCGTCCTGGGCCCCAGAGTGGAGTTACTTGTCTGATGGGAGCACTCCACTCCAGAGAATTCAAGCTGGTATAAAAGCCAGAGGTGGTAAAACAAACTACGAGTGGTGTACTGAAGTGGTGTTTTTTTTTTGTTTTTTTTTTTTTTTTGTTTTCATGATTCCATAATATTTTCCTCACAATTGAGTGATTCCATATCTTTTTCCTCTGCTTGATCTACAAAAAAGCAGCGTTCTACTCACACTGTAAAACATGTCAGCAGCTACAAAAGTGTAGCTTCTGACTTTTAAAAAACAGCCACTTACATGTCCCTCTGTCCCGTGGTGTGTCCCCCACAGCCCATTTCACCAGCCATCCTGTATTCCAGGAGGCCGGCATCTTCAGTGTGGGCACCCGGCTGTGACTGCTTGTTGCTTCACAGCCTGGTACCAACTGCGCATGCGCGAGTAGCTCTGAATGGTCAGGTAGTCTTCTCGGACCTGTCATGTGTCCCAAAAGACTACAGGGAGGAAGGACACCTTCCGGTTGCCTAGAAGATTGGACCAGAAGTGGGAGTGGGTACCTGTCAAATTCGGGTACCCGCTCCCCCCTGTCCCCCAAAGGTGCCAATCCTTAATGGGGAGCGAGGGAGCAGTCCTTAAAATGAAACTTCCCCTTTTGGGTGGCGCTTCGCTTTAAAGTGTAAAGGCAAAACTTTTTTTTTTTTTTTTTAAGGGTTTTGGATAGAGTGGAGATGGATTAGACTCCCTGTAAGGTTTTCATTGCTATCTGTGCCCCCGTTAGTGAGATTCACTCTCTCTATTTGTCCGGTTTACCATTATCATTAAAAGTGAAAGTTAATAAAAAATCCCAAATTTTAGGTTGTCCCCATAAAAGTAATAGAGGGGAAAACTTCCAATGGAAACACTAGTTATGGTGACCTGAGGGTCCCCAAGGAATTCCCTTAATTTGCAAAGATTTCCCCTGACTTCCCGTTTGACTATGGGACAGGAAGTGAAGGGAAATCTCTGCAATGGGACACAGATTGTGAAAAAAAAATAAAAAATCTTGCAGGAGTTGCAACCCTCCCTTTCTCAATTCAAAATGGGGGAAAAAAAGTTTTGCCTATAGTTCTACTTTAAGCCAGGCAATTTGGCAGGTTTAGCAGGAACTGGCTGAAATTCAATCCATGTATGGGCCGGATGGTTGTACGAAAGTTAATCTATAGATCATCTTCTGTACAACCAGCCTGTCGCCTTTTTCTTTTTTTCTTTGTTCGACTACTGCCAGCAGCACTGATCATTGTATTATGTCGGCTGGGAAACCAGCACTGTGGGGGAATTGCGCAATTTTCTTTCCTTCAACCATGGCCAGCTTTCCTCTCCAGCATATACAAACTGTAGAAGCAACAGTTTATGGTGGATTGACGTATTCATGACCGTGAAATACACAAGAGCATGTTTATTTGTTTCACCTGCATCTCCGCATAGTATTATTAGTGGTAAGGGCTCACTCCGGCTACTCTGCTAGGTTTGCAGAATTCTTTTACCATTTTAGTTTCAAGTTGTGGGATTTCTCCATGTTCTGAATTACAAAAGGGCTTATGTATACGGGTGTATTGTAGGGTGTATGGCCATACAACGAAAAAAAGAAAATCTGTATTTTTGGTGCCCAAGTGCCACATCTGCCATGTAATTGTGCCAATGCAAATGTATTACAGAATACTTCCTACACAGGCATATGCCTGGAAGTGAGCATACACGTGTGAATGTTTGTTTTTCTCTGAGCACAGTGGGCTCCTGTGCGCTGCATATACAGTCATTTTATGTTGTAGGGTCATATCCCCTACAGGATGCTTGTGTGCATGAGCTCTTAGTCTGAACTGGACATTCCTCTTGGCAGAGCTAGAAAATGAACATTAAAGCAAACCTGTCACTTTACATCTCCAGAAATGACAGATGAAGAGGTGCTAGAGGTACCCACTTGCATTATTATTTCTCGCAGGGCGTTGTGTGTAGCTTAATATGCCTAAAGTGGCTCCCAACTCTAACTGTTTTGTTTGTTTTATATTCTTTGTTTGTTTTTTTACTGTCAAGATTTGCATGCCGATTACTCCTGCTTAGGAGGAGCCTTGGACTCTATGAAGGAAGAGAATAAGAAAATTTGTATATGATTCTACTACAGGGCTCAACAAAGTCGCCATGGTGACTAGGATTTGCGTTTGGTGCTGGGGCTTTTGTCAACTTCCATACCTCCCAACCGTCCTGAGCGCCAGAGTGGAGTTACTTGTCTGATGGGGGCACTCCACTCCAGAGAATTCAAGCTGGTATAAAAGCCAGAGGTGGTAAAACAAACTACGAGTGATGTACTGAAGTGTTGTTTTTTTTTTTTTGTTTTTTTTGTTTTCATGATTCCATAATATTTTCCTCACAATTGTGTGATTCAATATTTTTTTCCTCTGCTTGATCTACAAAAACAGTTGCAACGGACTACAGTTTTCTTTCTTTTTTATTTTTTTTAAAGCGGCGTTCCACTCGCACTGTAAAAAAAAAATAAGTCATCAGCTACAAAAACTGTAGCTGCTGACTTTTAAAAAACAGCCACTTATCTGTCCCACCATCCCGCGGTGTCCTACCCGCAGCCCGTTTCACCGGCCGTCCTGTGATCCAGGCCTAGGCGATCGCAACGGAAGTGGGTACCTGCCAGTTTCGTGTACCTGCCAATCCTTAAAGAGGAGCGGGGGACCAGTCTTTAAAGCGGAACTTCCCCTTTTGGGTGGAACTCCGCTTTAAGTGTTTCTTACAGCCAGAAGGTTGAAATGTTACATGAAAATAGTTTTGCAGCATGTCTGATTTTAGTTTTTTTTTTTTTCTACATAATTAAATATATGAACATTTCCAAGAGTGGTGATTCCTTACTTTTTGCCAGGGGTTGTATCTGATCCCCCCCACTCGGCCTTCTAGGAGTCCTCTCCCATCCCAAAGCCCCCCTAGTATATATCTGTCCCCCATTCTAGTCCAGGTCCTCTACTTCCCACAGTTAGTGCAGGAGTGACTTTTGGTCTGTTGTGGATTAGGCAGCCCATTCAAGCATTAACATGGTTTTGTGTAAGTGGAAAGACGTCTTTTCTTGGCTGACCAAAGATGCACCTACAAAAGCTTTCTGCAGTATTTCTTGTTTAACAATTAAGAGACTGCTAAATATTGATTTGTGGACATTGCTAGATGTAGGATTAATTATCATATAAAGCTATTGTTAGTTAAAATTTTCAATTGAAAGTAAATCCCTACTCTTTGTAGAATGCGGAGTGTGGGAAGTTTCTCATAAATGTCTGCAGGTTTGACAAAATTAATATGAAAGTGCAATGCTGGTAGTGCAGGCTGGCCAGGACTATGAGCCAAAATGTCACCGCAGAAAGGTCTGTGGATTGCAGTTGTGGTAATGGACGTGTAAGGTAAAGGTGAACACAGGGCTTTGTGCCTTTCCTAGATCCAGAGTCTTTTGTGCAATCCCTCCGGGGATCCATTCTGTGTACTTTGTGAAACCTATGCAAGTTCTGACTTGAAAGTTTGTATTCACATAGGACTGTGCACACCACCAGCCCCTCCATGTCATAGTACTCAGGTCTGGGGGATAGGTTGTCACAAATCACTGTATTGTAGTAGGTGGGTAGGGGGTGGGTGTTGATTATAAAACCCCTATACCCACAATGAAGCTTTCGGGGGAGCTGTTAAAAGGACTGGGCATGCTGTGTGAATCACTGTTGGAAGCAGCAAGCTATGTTGATTGTTTCATGTTGCTGCATGTCACAATCTCTTCACCGAGTAGTGAACTGCTTGGCTCAGTTTGCATATCTGAATTAAAGAGAGACACCATGTTACATATTAAAGGTTATGATATACTAAAGTAGCAATTACGAAGTCACTTTTTTTTTTTTTAGGGCTCAGTTCACACTGCTGCGACCCCAAAGTTATGTGACTTCCAGTGCGACTTTGCATTGCAGCTCGATGCAACTTTGATGTTTTGTGACTTTGGCTTTGGTAATTCATAACAATAGAGAGTGTGACACGCATTAAACTTACAAAACCCTCTGAAGTCACAGCCAAAGTTGCAAAGAAATAACATCCTTGCACCTTTCTTTGTGATTTTTTTTTTTTTTTTTTTTTCTTTTTTTTTTTTAAGTCACTCATATCGCAAGGGAGATGCAGAAAAGTAGTGCAGGAACTTTGTTTTTGTGGCTGCAACTCACAACAATTAAGACCACACCCATTAAAATGAATGTGTTTTGGCTTGTCATTGTGTCGCAAATCGCATGTGGGTTTAAAGCAGTGTGAACTAGGGCTTAGAGTAGCTTGCAACACTTCCAGGTCTGTCAGAAACTTCTTCAGCTTGTCCTGAAACAGCCCCCCCCCCCCCTTACTGTCCTTTTGATACAGATGTTGTGGAATTGTGCAGTCTCAGATACTTAAAAGCATACTGGCATATAATATGCAGCAGCTGTAAGGGATGCCAACATGGATCACGGATTTGGTTTATCTTGCTGTTGGGATCACTCACTCCTGCTGCATACATTGTGCCTGCTTGTTCCCGAACAGGCAACACCTTTTGGCAGGAAAAGACATTTGTGACCTTAAAGGGTCAGGGGGGACAGCTGAGCCAAGGCAGACTAGACTGATGAGGCCTCTGACACATTCAGAAGTGTTATAGGCTGCTCTAAGTGGTGGGGCAAATTTCTCAGTAACTTGACAGTTGTCACCAGTACAGGTGTCCCCAGTGCAAGTTTTCCCTCTCCACTGATGCCAACTATAACATTTTAGATTTCTTTCACATTTTGTCCTAGTGACAAGGTTCTATACTATAAAACTGGAACCTGGAAAAAACGTACAATTGCAAAGTGCAGTGTTCCCCAGAAACCAGTGAGAAATAATTTCTTCATTGAAGTGATATTAACCACTTCAAGTCCAGACCTTCCAGTCTAGGCCAATTTTCAGCTTTCAGCAGTATCACACTTTGAGTGACAATTACTCAGTCATGCAACGCTGTACCCATAATATTTTTATCCTTTTTTTGAGACAGAGCTTTCTTGTGGTGGTATTTGATCAGCACTGGGTTTTTTATTTTTTGCTATATAAATGAAAAATTAAAAAAAACAACAACTTTCTTTTGCTTAGTTTTTGTTAGTTTTATATCATTTAGTTTGTGTGAAAGCTAGAGTCTACAAACCATGGGATATATATTTGAAAATTGATCAGTTGAGTTCCTAAAATGCCGGATGCTGATATGGCATATGGCAGTGATCAGGACGCTGGTATGGCAGTAGCCAGGACACTGGTATGGCAGTAGCCAGGACACTGTTATGGGGGTTGATCAGGATGCTGGTATGGGATATGGCGGTGATCAGAACGCTGGTATGGAACATGGCAATGACAAGAACGCTGGTAAGGGTTATGGTGGTGATCAGGGTGCTGATATGACGGTGATCAGAACACTGGTATGGGGTATGGTGGTGATCAGGGTGATGGCATGGAGGTGATCAGGGCGCTAGTATGGGGTATGACGGTAATCAGGGCGCTGGTATGGTGTATGGCGGATATCGGGGTGCTGGTATGGTGTATGGCGGATATCGGGGTGCTGGTATGGTGTATGGCGGAGATCGGGGTGCTAGTATGGTGTATGGCAGAGATCTGGGTGCTGGTATGGTGTACAGTGGTGATCAGGGCTGTAATCAGGGACACTGGGGTGGCTAGCACTGTAGTGTGTGAGTGTACATGCAGCCTGACAGGTTGCTGTACACTCACACACTGCAGGATCGTTTCTCTCTGCTCTCTTGCACTGAGAACAGAGAGAACCAATCTTTAATTTCACTTTCTGTTGTTTATTATGTGAGTGCTGTGATTGGGCACAGCAGTCACATGGTAAAACATCACGTGATCACCCAAACACTGCGGTAATGTGATCTGCTGTGTCCGGGCGACACACCGATCACTGGGCTCCCAGGTGGGAGATCTGTCAGCCGCGTAGGAGCCATTGAGGGGGGCTGACGTACAGAAATGTTAGCTCACATCGGCGCTGCTTCTCATCCGCCATCTATGTAGAATGGGCAAACGGGAAGAGGTTAAAGGATTATTTTTTTTTCTTGTAAATAACAGACATGTTATACTTACCTGCTTTGGGCAATGTTGTTGCACAGAACAACCCCAATCCTCCTCTTCTCTGGTTCCCCGCTTGCACTCCAGACCCCTCCTTCCTGCCTAGTTCCCCCATAGAAAGCAGCTTGCCATGGGAGCGCTCAAGCAGACTTACTCCTGAGCTGCTGCTCTGTGCGTCCATTCACACCCAGAGTGTGGCTCGGCCCCACCCCCACTCTTTCTTATTGGCTTACAGGCTGTGATTGACCAATGGGAACCAATGGCTGTTGCTGTCTCAGCCAGTGAGGATGGAGAGATCCAGGGTGGCTGAGGCACTCATGCTCATCACTGGATCACGAAGGGGCTCAGGTAATTTTTAGGGGGCTGGGAGCACTGCCTTTATAACTACTTTAATGTGACGCCAGCAAAGGAAATGTGGTAGATAAGGGTTTGTGAAATGTTCCTTCTACATTAGTTAAGCTCACATTTTCCCTTTAGAAAAAAGACTGTGCTGACCCAGTGTTTAAATGGAAATGAAGTGACACCACACATTATCACTCAGATCTCTTCCCAGGGAGCACAGGATGTGAAGAGCTTTTCTGAGTAGTATTTGCAGCATTCCAACACACTAATAATTCATCCAGAATATTCAGATTTTGATAAACCTCAAAAAGGCCATATAAGGTTAGTTTTCATGTACAGAAGACAACTCCGACCTATTAAACAAAACACTTTTTGGAAAATTACTTTTCTGTAACAATCTTCCAATAAGATTATATGCACATTTTACATATTTATATGCACGTGTTATTTTCTGGTAAAAGCCTCTCTTGTGTAAGTATCCAAAAGAGCTGAGACTTCTAGGTCCTGCCATTTTAAATGTGATGTCAGCAGACCCTGAGCTATCACTCAAGTGACACTCTATAGCAGGGGTCACCAAACTGCGGGCCGGATGTGGCCCTCTGCTTTCTTCTATCCGGCCCTTGGGGTGCTTTTTCTTCCACTGAAATAAAGCACTATTCCCTTAATTGACATCAATGATGGGGCGCTATTCTTCCCACTGACACCAACAATGGGGCGCTGTTCCTCCCGCTGATCCCAATGATTGGGTGCTGTTCCTCCCGCTGATCCCAATGATTGGGTGCTCTTCCTCCCGCTGATCCCAATGATTGGGCGCTGTTCCTCCCACTGACCCCAACGACTGGGGCACCATGCCTCCCACTGACCCCAGCGACGTGGGCACTATTCCTCCCACTGACCACCAAGCCTAGGGTATTGTTTACTCCCACTGATGCCAGGGCATTTTCTACTCCCACTGGCCACAATCTGACCCCCCTAAAGTTTGAAGGGCAGTAAACTGGCCCTTTGTCTCAAAAGTTTGGAGACCCCTGCTCTATATTTCTTCTTTTTTTTTTTTTTTTTGCTTTCCTGGCAGATCCATAAAAATAGGTGAGTGGAGGGGCAGAGAAGCTGGCTCAGCACAGTGAGTAATTGGACACTCCCAGAAATTGCAAAGTCTATGATGTGGATGGAGGCTGAGCTAGGGAATCGACATTTTACGTAGTCAGATTTTGTGGGCAAGTTCAGAGGTACATTGCATGTTAAAAAAGGAAAGGATTGCATTTCATGCAAGCATTTAAGGCCTATAGCACATGGACATAATAATTTACTGATGTTTTTACTCCAGAATTTGTTAACAGATACAGAACTAAATGTTCTGTAAAGATCTTGTTTAAAATTCTTCTTCTGCCAGTATTTTTTGTGTGTGTGTGTGTGTGTGTATATATTATTATAATATATATATATATATGAGGATATAAAAAGGCTACACACCCATGTTAAAATGTCAGGTTTCTGTGATGTAAAAAAAATTAGACAAAGATAAATCATTTCAAAACCTTTTCCACCTTTTTTAATGTAACCTTTAAACTGTACAACTCAGTTGAACAAGAAACTGAATCTTTTAGGTGGAGGGAGGTAAAACTAAATTAATATGTTTGCATAAGTGTGCACACCCTTAAACTACTACTTTGTTGAAGCATCTTTTGATTTTATTACAGCACTCAGTCTTTTTGGGTATGAGTCTATCAGCATGGTACATCTTGACTTGGCAATATTTGCCCACTCTTCCTTGCAAAAATACTCCAAATCTATCAGATTGCGAGGGCATCTTCTGTGCACAGCCCTCTTCAGATCACCCCACTCCCCACAGGGAGTACAGTTTTATAGGTCAAATTAAAGGTGGAAAAAGTTCTGACATTATTTATTTTTCTAATTTTTTATACATCACAGAAGTCTGACATTTTTAACAGGTTTTAACAGGGGTGTGCAGACTTTTTATATCCACTGTATAAAGTGAATAGGTGCAGCGCTTAAATAAAGTGCATATGAAATAGAAGTATAAATAAATGAATTCAGTCTAATTCATTAGTGAGATAACCAACCTAAATAAATTATAAAAGATCTAAATTACCACCACAAAGTGAATGAAACTTCAGTGATTGAAACAAAGTGCTCAGTCCGAAAAAATGTCCAAGAATCAGGAATAAACTCTTCATACATATCAAATCATCTGTGCAGACGGTCAAACGGTGAAATCTCCTTGAGTGACTCCACTACCACTATGCACTCACCAGAAGACTATATAATTGTGCCTAATTCATATTACAACCTCCGAAGATTGTTCATCTTTCCAGGTACTACCACAGATGGCCAGCGATCCTGTGAAAAGTAGCTCACCACACGAAGGCCAGATATAATTTCATAGCGTAGTAAATTTATTATGAACCAGATACATTAAAACAACTGGATAGAATAAATGCTCCACGTGGAAAAATCTTATAAATTGCGTATCCCCTGAAGACATGCTGGTTCACGAAACGCGTAAGTAGGGGCCTTACGTGCTGACGTCACGCCGCCGTATCCATGTTTGGAATGGCGGCCATCTTAGTAAGTCTGACTGCTGACGGTTTATACGTTTTTTTTATCCACACTGAAATCCCTCCCGCTTTGCTATTGTATTTTGATAGCAGGAGGTTTCCCAACCATCAGAATACAATGATCACTGCAATTAAATGAAAATAAACCCAGTAGGTTGGGTGTATTGAAGTCAGTCGATAGATCAACTTCAGTACAACCAGCCTTGCTATAGATGGATCGAAATTCATCCAGATCCTGCTGAACCAGATGACAAATTTTGATCCGTCTATGGCTGGCTTTATACATCAAATATACTTGTGGGCAGCACAGTGGCTAAATGGTTAGCACTTTCGCCTGGCAGTACTGGGGTCGTTGGTTTGAATCCCAACCACGGCACCACCTGCCTGGAGTTTGCATGTTCTCCCTGTGCCTGCGTGGGTTTCCTCCCACTTCCAAAGACATGCTGGTAGGCCCTAGTATGTGTATGTATGAATGTAAGTTAGGGACTTTAGACTGTACGCCCCTTGAGGGTTAGGGACTGATGTGAATGTACAATATATATGTAAAGCACTTCGTAAATTGACAGCGCTATATAAGTACCTGAAGTAAATAAGTGAGTTGACTCTTACTTTGCTTGCTGCATGCTTGTTAAAGAAGTTTTTAGGCAGCTAGCGTTTTAAGGCCTCATGCACATTGGGTGTTATTATTATTATAATACAGGATTTATATAGCGCCACTAGTTCGCTCAGCGCTTTACAATGTAAAGGGAGACAATACAGTTCAATACAGGAGGGTTAGGAGGGCCCTGCTCCTTGGGTGTTTTAAAAACGCTGTAGCGTTAGCTGTGTAAAGTCACGCTACAAACGTTTTTCTGTGTTTTTTTGTTTTTTTTTTTTTTTCTTTTTAGCATTTTTGCATTAGCGTTTTGCCATGTTTTTCTGCATTAGCATTTTTTAGCACAGACTTTTTTTTTTTGCTCAAAAAGCACCAGTTTGCATGTTTGACCGCATTTACCAGCGTTCGAGTGTTTTTAAGCTAAAAAAAAGAAGCCTCTTGAAACCCACTAGTTCGGGGTTTTTTTTCCAGCCAGAAAACGCCTCTGCCAAAAAACGCAGCACCAGTAGCAGAAATGACATCTATCCACCCAAGCACAGATGTACAGGACCAAGATAGATCTAAACATCTGTTACATCAAGTAGATTGGGGTACAGCTATGATAATACACTCCTGTGCAGGGGAACTTGACTTTTTGCCTGGACTAGAACTCTTATTTGTAAAGTAATGCACCTGGTAAAAACAGTTTGAAAAGCAGTGCAGTATTTCAGCATTTAATTGTAGTTCAGGGCCATTACCTTCCCTGTCTAATGTTCTAAGAATCAAGTATTTGATTAGCAGTGATTGAGACATTTTTATGAGTCAGTTCAAGGCAAATACATTATGCATAGTTCCCATCACTGCTCAGCACTTACTGCTAAAGTTTCTATATCATGTACCTGCTGTATAGTGCAGCTTTCTCTATTGCTCGTCCGCTATAAACAGCTTTAGGACTTGGTAAAAAAAAAAAAAAAAAACAGGCAAAACTTTTAAGCTGTCTAGACAAATGTTGAAATATTTTTGGCTTATTTTATAGAAGCAGTTCTCGTTACTTCTGATGCTTCTACAGACAGGAAAGTCTAGAAACACACATTTTCACAAGTTGCTTCTGCTTTTGAGATGGCCTCACTATTTTCCAACTGTTGTGGTCGTGTTTGTTCTAATGGTGATTTGTGATCATCGTCCTTTATTCACCCAATAGTTAAAGTGTATGTAAACCCATATTCACCTGCTTTAACCTCCCTGGAGGTATTCCCAAGTGTAGCTCGGGGTAAAGTTTCAGTACCACAAACGGTAACCCCGAGCTACATTCGGGCTTACCATGCGGCGCTGCTCCGCGATCCCTCGATCACTTACCTTGTCCTGCGCTCCCGCGATGTCCCTCCTGCAGTGTCCCCGGCAATGTAATCCGGCGGATGCCGGCATCTGTCATCTGGGTTCTGTCCCCTGCGAGCGTCAGGACTTACGGGGGACGGAACGGCGGGAAATTTGAAAATGACAAAAAGTGACATTCACTAAAATCACATAGTAAAACATTACTGTATCAAACCATTTCACATACATTTTGTCCTGTGCCCTGCCTGCATTTTTACTGTTCTTTCTGCCTGGAAACTTAGATAAGTCCATGGCATCCAAAAAGCATCCCTTTAGGTCAAAAGCAGTTTTATACCAGCTAGAGAACAGCGATAGTAAATCAGAACCACTTGCAGAATTGAGTGATGATTCGTGGGGAAATTCGTCATCAGACACTGAAAAAGATTTTGCGACTAAGATCAGTGATGTGTGAACTTGGCGCTCTCTTTCAAATTTCAGTATTTTTGATTTGATTATATTATTGAATTAAATTTATTATTAATATATTATTTTTTATGATTATTAAATTATAATTTATGATTTCGCGTTTCAAATTTTAACATACCCGGGATCTTTACTAGACTCTTGTTCGGACAGATTTCAGTGAGTTATTCCTAAAAATTACAGGCCTACAATATAAAACGCCAAATTTCCATGCAAAATAATAGTACCACTTTCAGCACCAAAAATCTGAAATAATAATACCGTCAGGGAGTTTAATAACTACTTGAAGGCCAGGCGTTTTCTGGCACTTTGTTTATATGTAAAAATTTGTATTTTTGCTAAATTAATTAGCACCCCCCCCCCCCCCCAACATTATTTATTATTTAAAGCCGAGTCCCTAGAGAATAAATTGGTGGGTTTTGCAATTTTTTTATGTCACACTGTATTTATGTAGTGCTTTTCAAAAGCAATTTTTTGGAAAAAAAATACAAGACCTAACCCTTTTTTTGTCAAATATAAAAGATGATGTTACGCTGAGTAAGTAGATATCAAACATGTCATGTTAAAATTGTGCATGCCTGTGCAGTGGCGACAAGCGGTCTAGGGCTAGAATTACTGCCCTTGATCTGACGGTTGCAGAGATACCTCACATGTGTGGGATCGACCACTGTTTGCATGCATGCACGACCGACACATGAGTTCACCTTTGCATGCAAGATTGCGGGGACAGGGGCACTTTTATTTATCTTTTAATCCTTAACATTTTTAAGAATGGTTAGACTTAAGTCTGCCAAACACGGATTGAAATGTGGCCAGTTTAGCAGGGAGCAGCCAAATTTCGATCCATGTATGGGTACCTTGGCTGTACAGAAGCCTATCTCACGCACTCAATGTGGATGAGGGAATTGGGTTGTTTTTTTTTTTTTGTTTTTTTTTTGTTTGTTTTTTTCCAACCTGCTGGATTAGCTATGGGTTGCCTTAGGCTTTCTTCCACTTAAAGCTGCCCCCAGTACACATACACTTTTTGTCCAAACTATTGTAGCATTCACAGATGATGGTAAGGGGAAGATGAATAAATAAGTGTGTGTGTGTGTGTATTTATGTGTGTGTGTGTGTGTGTGTGTATATATATATATATATTACACACAGTATATTATGTGGTGGTCGCTATGCACATATCAGAGAGAAAATGGGCCTGGGTGCCTGCAAAGCCTGTAGTACGTATTATCCAAAAGAGAGAATGGCACTCACAGGTCTTATGACAATTTTATTTGAATGTTTTGACAAGGCACAAGCTTGTCGTCTTTCTCAGTGCCGTGCTCTCTTTTGGATAGATAGATATATAGATATGTGAAAGTGACAGCATGTTTCCTATTGAAAGCAGAAGTGATGTAACATTCTTTTGCTTGCGCTGTGTGATGAGACACCTAGTTAACAGGTGGGAAGCCTCATTTTTGTCATTCACTGCGTGTGCTTCTAGTAATACGAGGTCATGTTAGAGCTTACTGAGCTTTAAAGAGGGCAGATTGTTTGTTCCGCTTAGCCTCTGTGACTGAAGTTGAAAATTTGCGGTGTCACAAGGTTACAGTATCAGAAGTTATGACGTTATGTACAGTTTCCAGGAAAATGTTGTCTGATAAGTGTGGTCAACTGTCCAGAAGAGACAAAAGGACACTGTGCAGGATTGTGACTTGGAATAAGAAAACAGCTGCTGCAGAGTGACTACAGAGCTCAGTCTCAGTCCCATTGTTGTTGTTTGACATGCGTCACCCTTCCCTGTGCTCCTTGCTGCAAAGGCCAGCTCTAGGTTGGGGCAGTTCCCATTTGTTTGCACCATTGGTAATTTGGTGGGGGGGTGCACTGGTCACCTTTGCTGCCATTGTGCTATATGCTGGGTGTCTAGTGCGCCCCTGTGCCTTTAGCAGAGGTGGGCTCCCTCCAGGCATACCTGCCCTCAATCTATCTATTATTCTAGATGTGTTCCTACTGTGGAGGCTCTCAAAATGTATAGAGTTAGGACTGCAGATAATACTGGGGTGCCATGAAGTGGCTCTGCAGCTTACACATGTACTTGCAAATGTGTGCAAACGAAACCAACTAAACCTGTGTTTTTATCGTGAACTGTTAGACAGGACTGTTCGGCTTGTTGCAGGCTGGCTGGTAAGTTGAGATGGGAATTTTTGTTATTATTTGACATGAATAATCTTTTAGCTTACATTCATAAAATGCACGAAACCGTGTGTCACACTTGCTGTGCCATTAATGGTTCATGTGACCCTAAATGTGCCATGCAAGAAGTGTGTTTTTGTGCTTGGTGTAGCATGCTAAGCTCCAAAAAAGGTGCTGAACCTCTTGACCGTGTTTGTGACCTATCGGGCAGTCCATTGAAATGAACTGACTGCTCTGTGCCTGAAGCCTGAAAAGCGTGCGTATGCACAATGCCTGATGTTGTGCTACAGTAGTGTAAATGGGGGCTAACCCTAGGTTCACACCTAAGCATTTTCCGCAGCGTTTTGCATGTTGCAGAAACTCAGTACAGTCCGTTTAACACGATTTCCTATGGAATATGTTGACATCTCTGCGGTTTCACCAGTGCGTTTTTTTTGTAAAGGGTCAGGGACTTTTTTGAACGCAAAAATTTGTTTTTTTTGGTTCTATTGACTTCATTGGAAATGATGCAGAAGAGCATGTAGTGCGTTTTTGCTGCGGTTTTTTTTTTTTGTTTTAAATCTCCTTAGCAACAAGAAAAATAGAAAACAAATGAAAAAAAATGCGTAAAAAACACAGGTGCAAAAACACAATACAGAAACAGCTCAAACGCAACCTGCATAGGTGTGAACCTAGCCTATGAGTTTTGTCGACTAGAGAAATGACTGTAAGTTACACAGCTGGTAAGATGCTGCATTTACTAAATTGCCATCAGGCTGATTAACACCAGATGACAAAGCATTGTGATGTAGAGCACTGCATATTCTGCAAATGTTAATTATTAAATGTCGTCGTCGTCGTCATCCCACACAATGCCTTTTGCTTTTAACACTGTTTGGGTAAAATGTCACTGTGACCTAAACAGTGCACTTCATAGTTACCGTATTGCATTTTTTGTTTCTTTGTTGGCAAAGGTATTATGTTTTGAAGACGGCAAACAATAAAAGCAGACTGTAACTCCAGGCAAGCCATGTGTCTCTGCTGTTATGAAATGCAGACTGCCCCTAGCTTTTCCTGCATTATGGTGCCTTTTTAGCCATTTTAGTGTGAATGTGTTGCTTAATGCAGCTTGCCACAACATGCATCATTGCACAGAAATGCAAGCACATTGCACTACACTGTGCTGCGAACAGACATTTCATCCATTTTGATTCTACTGCGTTAAAGCTGTGTTTCTTTTAAATCTCAACACGTATAAAGATGACTAAAGCAGCAGTTCATGGATTGTGTACAATACACACCCCTATTTACATTCCCAACACCTGTACATTGCTTATCACAATTTATCACATAAAGGAACAATGTCTAATCCCAATATCATGGAGTCCTGGTTAAAAAGGCTGTATGGTATTTATTATTCCTTTTTGATCTGAGTGTAAAAGAGGAAAAGAAAAGAAGAACTTTGGAATAGGCAAAAAATCACCCATTAGTGCACCCTCTACACAAAACACCAAACCGTTTAATAACATTTTGAAAATCCTTGCCTCTAAGGAGAAAAGTTAAAATTGAATTTTCATGACCTCATCTCTGTAATTCAAAGATAACAGCTTCTGCTCTGCCAAGGAGGAGGTGTAACAGCAATGACTACATCAAATCCTCTCCTCTCCCTGCAGTAAAAGGAAACTACAGTTCCCATCAACCACAGAGAACTGTAGTAAATGTGGGTGTGTACATTAGGCCTGTAAATATTGAATGTGTCTGAGAGTCTCAGTCCACCCACCACTGCATTGGGGGACAAATTATATAACTGCCTCTTGGAGAAAGAACTACAGAAGGGATGTGCCAAGACCAGTGGCTGGGGGAATAGGAGGCACAGCAGCCACTGGTCTTACAGAAAACCAGAGAGAATCAACAGTTTAATATGAAAATGAATAGCCTATTTCAGAGCAACTACTGAGTGAACCAGAAGATGGATGACATATTCAGTGAAGGTAGGAAATCAGCAACAAGGACATGTAAAGAAGTTTGTGCCCGGAGTTCTGCTTTAAATATGTCCGTGTGAGATGATGTTCTAAAAAGCTTGTTTTTATGCATAGCTTTTTTTGAATGATTTTTATATTTTTATATGTGAAAATACCTTTGCTAGCACCTTTAGCTTACTAAGATTCCCAAAAAGGGTTATGTGAAAACAATAGACTTTCTGCAGTTTCTAATAACCTGAAACCTTCATTATGCTCCTGATATCCAAAGAGCACATGTTCTTAGGCTAGGCTATTAGAAGCAGTGCATTTGTTTCAGGTAATAAAGATGTGCCCTTTTAACTCCAAATAATAATCCTATAGTTTTGTTTATGATTACCTATTATAAATTTTTATGACCAGTCCACTTTAAAGTTGTGGTAAACTCCGGATTTTTATGTTTACCTATAGGTAAGAGCAGGGGCAGACTGACCATTCGGGAACTCGAACACTGCCCGGGGGTCAGTAGGGGGCCCCATGAGATGCCCCTGGTACCTTTCATAGGCTTTTTTGGGTGTGGTTTGAGTGTGGGTGAGGACACGGGCCCCATGATCCCCTATTGCCCAGGGGCCCCATGAGCTGTCAGTACACCCCTGGGTAAGAGTACCGTATAACAAAGCTTACCTGTAGGTAAAATCCTAAACATGCTCCTTTTGACAGCCGACACATGTGCTTTGCAGGAACAGCATAGCCATGCTGTTCCGTTAGAGCACTGTGCTGTGATCCGGGACTCCCCTGCACATTTGTGGAACTGATGTAATTGCTGCTAGGCCAGTCGGACAGCCGGAGCTCGTGAAAATGGAAGCCTCTGGAGTGGTAACAGTGCGCCGTTGGAGGGCTCCTTTTTAAGGGAAGTGCTTCATAATGTGCTAGTATGTACTAGCACATTATGACATTGCCTCGCAGGGGGAAATGTTGTTTTTTTTTTCTTGGTTTTGTTTTGTCATTTGCTACCGCTTTAAAGGAACCTTTGCAAAGGAGTGCTTTGTACAGGTTACTACAACTGGCTTGGACCACAGTCACAATGATTTACTAAAACTGTTTTACTGAATCTGGTGCAGCTGTACATGGTAGCCAGTCAGCTTATAACCTCAGCTTGGTCAATTAAGCTTTGGCAATAATGCAGGCCATAGACGGGTCGAACATCGGCCGATTTTTCAAACGATAAACGAAAAATCGGTCGTTCGTTAAGCCGACGTTGCCACCAACAATTAAAAAAATCGGCTGACTAAATCATAAAGTTCACCCCATATAACAGCCAAACTTCTGTCCCTTGCAGGTCACGGCTCATGCGCAGATTTTTTATCGTTAAAACAATTGGCTGATTTGGCCATCATTGCTGCGAAAATCGGCCGTTTTCCGCAAATTTTCCAACATGCCCGATAATCTAAAATTCCAAAAACCCCGAAAACCGGCCGACCAATTAACCCACTAACAGTGCGAAAAAACCGGCTGATTTTCGAACCGTCTATGGCCGGCATAAGTCCTCATGCACACGGGACGTTTTGATAATGCTGGTAACGTTAGCAGTGTAGTGTCACTTTAAAAACATGATGTTTTTTACCGTTTTTTCATTGGTGTTTAGCAGTGTTTTTCCACATTTGCTTTTTTTTAGTGTTTTTTTAAAAAAAGTTTTACAGTGTTTCGGACATTTTCAGCGTTAGAGCGTTTTTACAGCTAAAAAAACGCCTCCAGAACCACACTAGTCCTGGGTTTTTTTCCCAGTCAAAAAACATTGATTACAGTCTGTGTGCATGGACACATAGGATAACATGCTGGGGGGGTTACTAGCTGTAGAAAAAAAACATCAAAAGCCAAAACAGCCGCTGTAAAAACGTCCAGTGTGCATGAGGACTTGGGCTCCGTTCACGCCAGTGCGTTTTTTAGTGCTTTTTGTAGAAACTCACTACAGTCCATTTAACATGGTTTCCTATGGAACATGTTCTCATCCTATGCTTTTTTTTTTCTTGAGCTGCTGCGTTTTTGGAAAGGGTCAGGGACTTTTTTAAAAGCAAAAAACAGTGTTTTGCTACAATAGAGTTCAATGGAGAATCTGTTGAAATGCACAGTAGTGTGTTTTTTGCCGCAATTTGAGTTCTGCATTTTTATTCTGCCCAACAAAAAAAATTCCACTTTAAAAAAAAAAAAAAAACTGAACAAAACGCAAAATCACGTGTAGAAAAACACAAAACGAACTTTGAAAAGCACTGCAAAATGGGCAAACAGTAAACTGCATAGGTGTGAACGGAGCCTAAAACCTAGAAGCCGATTGGTTTTTCTGCAGAAGTGCACCTGATTTTGCAATCTCCAGCTTTAGTAAGTAAATAAATCCCAGTGTTTTGTTCTAAGATCAGTACTGCCCAGTACGGTAATTGAATGTACTGGTATGTGCAGTCTTGCTGGTAAGGCCTTATGCACACTATCACTTTGTCCCATGTGCGTCAAATCCTGGAGTCTTTGTGGGGGGGCATAGGTACTACGCCCAGCTACGCTGTCAGGAGCTTGTCAGTCTATGACAGGCAGAAATGCACAGCAACATTTTCCTAAAACGCATGAACTCTATGTGTGAACATACATGTTCAGGGACATATGCACACATGTCTATGTGCCTTTTTGCTGCCTGAAACCACCAGAACTGCCACACACAGTCCAAAGTACTAGTGTGCACAAGGCCTAAAAAAAATGTGTTAATCTCCTATTAGTATGCAGATGTATGTACAATTTCAATTATCCAGCCTTTTCTTGAACCTTCTGATTAGTTTTTAACAGTTTTTTGTAGTATGGAGCTTTTGATGCTATCCTCTATACAACTGACCCCCAATAACACCAGTCGTCATATTTTCCTGCATTTGAGCGAGCTGGCTGAACAAGTACAGTGTTTTCTGCCTTCATTCCAGGAGTAAATTGTGGAAGCAAAAGCCTCACGTTACCCCCGGTTCAGAAGCAATAAGTATAGCTGGTTGCTTTGCAGAGTAACCTATTGCTAAGAAATATTCCGACTCATTTGTATGGGCAGAGCAGATAACAGCAAGAATGGGGCCCTTCTATGTAAATCATCTTTTATCTTGTTGCAGCTTCCTTTGCACACATATATCTGAGTGGGAGGCTAGGTACTTCTAGGTTGTGAATCGTTGCCATGGTTAACCACCCAAAAATTCTAGTTGCCACGTGAAACCAAAGAAGCTGAACTACTGGTGTACAAAGTTGTTAACGTTTATGTAAATAAGTAATAATAAAGAAGTGAAAATAATAATAATAAATACCATAAATGTGTTTTGTTAACTATCGAATTACTGCAAAAAAACTACCTGTTTGATTCTGCCAGAAATCTTTTCCTGTACTCTCTGCCTCTGACTTGTAATCAGTTAGCTATTGTTCCCAGCTCTCCCATTGGACTACAGAACACCTCCCTCCTATGTTATTAGGACATGTTTTGTAGTCTTCTGTCAATGCTGCTTCTCCAGGCGAGAATGACAGGATGTGTGTTACTGGCAGGATCAGTGGGTGAAATAAGGTGAAAAAAAAATGCCATCACCAAAACATAAATAGTAATATAAAATAAAAATGTAAAACATTTTTTTGAAAAATTAAAATTTTTGGTTATAAACTAATTTGGGGTTTTTTTTTTTTTTTTTTTTTTGATACTTAAAAGATAGATGAATACATTTTGGCCAAGATTTATGAAGAAAGACTATTTATTTGCAAGATTTTATAAGAAAACTTTTTTTTTTTTTCAAAATGTTTGAACTTTTTTATTTAAATAGCAAAAAATAAAAATCCCAGTGGTGAATAAAACCACCAAAATAAAGTTTTTTATCTGTCTAAAAAAAAATGCTAAAAATGTGATATGGGTACAGTGTTGCATGACTGCTCAATTGTTATTCAAAGTGTGATCGCACTGAATGCTGAAAATTGGCCTGGACGGGAAGGGGGTGAAAGTGTCCAGACTTGAAGTGGTTAATTGAACAAACTGAAGTTAGAAGCTGATTGACTACCATACAAAGCTGCTCCAGATTCTGAGTGCACAGGTTTTAGTAAATCAACCCCCATGTCTGCAGTGGCAGCCAACAAATTTCTTTTATACCAGGTTTTCACAGTGAGCTCATCATGAGAGAAGGGTGGTCATTGCAGTCCTCTTACTGAGAATCCTTGCTGTTTGGCTGGTACATGGCCTCTTTCACATGGGCGGATGTTCTGCCGCTTGTAAATCCATGTTTTTTTGTTTTTTTTTAAATTCCCCTACTCCTGGCAAAGTGATCACTCATGTTTGTACATTGTGTTTATCTGCGATTTACATGCGTTTACGTGCGGCTGCGTTTAGCTACAGTAGTACATTCTTGCCTTTTCTATAGCAACTGTTTACTTATTTGTTCTTTGTACTGCAATTAACTGCATTTATGTACAGAAAGTTGTCGTACATCGCTCCTGGATGCTGTCCACTTTAAGTGCATAAAACCGTATGTTATTGAAACGTTGTTAGACGCAGTGTGTGAATGGAGCCATAGGGATGCATTGTCTGCATTTAGCTGCAGTAAATATGTTCCTCCAACCGCAGCTAAAAGCTGAATTCTAACCGCCTGTGTGAACGAGGCCTACAGCTCTCAACAGTCAGGTCAGACATATGTAGCTATTTTATGCTTGCTCCAAGTTAGGTTAGTAACCAACAAAATCAAAACAAGGGGATTAGCATGTCCGCTAGGCCACTGGTACTTTCAGGAGGTTTCTTTGGGGCGTTTCCTATAGGTCTACTTAGAATTGAACTTGCTACATATTGAAGAAGGTAGAAGTGTTTATGGGTACAGTGTTACTAAACCCACAGCAGTAAAATCAGTCTGTGTATGCAGTAAGTCATGCTTGTTATACTCACTGCAGAACATAAGGGGTTAATCCCCTGCAT